>NW_013744630.1:0-2016 GCF_000517525.1 Limulus polyphemus
CTATATAAACTGACTGAAGTTCTATCAGAGTTATGATTAAATCATCACTGCTGCTGTTCTGTCTTAAGGTTGGGGGAGGGGGAGTTAGAAACACGTGTTTAGGAATTTATCACAGCCAGGCACGTGCCACTGAGGATTTAAAAGGCATTCCGCTGTGTGATTTGACAACTCAGAGAAATCCTTTATATAAAAAAAGACTTAGAATCAAAGCTTGTGTTTTTAAGAAGTAACTATTTAGTTGAACAAAACCTATATAGTCCTTTTATGTATTTTTTTAAGTGCGTGTAATGATAAGAAAATATTTTAAATTTAATTTGAAAAAGGACATCAACGTCTTTTCCGTCTACTTGGATCATAATATTTAAAATGTTATAATCGCCCAATTTTTATATTTCTTCCTGTTGTTTGTAAAGAAAGTATTTCATCTTCTATTGTAAGCAGGTAAAGGGGAATAACATTATTTCTTCACAAAAATTAAGTTTAAACCAATGTTAAATGTTTGTTGAAGTGCAAAGACACACTGGGCTATCTGTTGTGTCCACCACGAAGTATCGAACCCCTGATTTTTGCGCCCTAAGTCTGTAAACTTACCAATAACCAATAATGAGCCAATGTTAAGTTTAGACAATATGAAAATGTTTTAGTCCGACTACTTCGAAATTGAACAATTGTTCAAGAAAAGTCCGTTACTTGTATGAGTCATGACAACGTGTTTATTATTTTGATTACTGATTTACCGGACGAGTTTAATGCCGTTATTTTGTCATTCATATTAAAATATAGTATGTAGCTGTTTATTTGCTTATGCTTGTAAATAAAAAAACCCACCAACTTCCGAGATGTAGCTAGAAGCTACAGTGAGGCCTGAGGTCTTTGGTTCGTACGATATGATAAACAGAATGTTTGTTTGTTTGAAGTTATGCACAAAGCCACACAATGGGCTACCTTTGCTCTGTCCACCACGGGTATCGAAAGATAAACTGAAGAGCAAACAAAAGTGAAATAGGCAGCAACTTACTCGTACAGCTTGACACTCGTGTATAAAGTATTGGAGGAGTAACAAAAATGGAAAGGACGACGTTTCGAAAGACTTCCGTTCTTCGTCCACTTGTGTCGCACTGTATTAGGCAGTTGCTGCCTTTTTCATCTTTGTTCATTAATGAAGACTCAGCTCAAATCATCTATAAAATATATAATAACCTGTAATAATATGCTAAATACGAACTATAAACTCGCCAAACTATGTAATATATCCGAAAAATGAAGATTGTGCAACAGACAGTTTGAATAATTTGAACTACATATATTGGGAAAGGTAATAAAACAAATTAAAGGCCTGATGAATGGTTAATGAAGGTCATTAATTCAACTGGGGGAAGGCGGTTTACCTACTGATAACACAGACCTGCGAATTTCAACTTCATAAAAGTTGTTTTAGTTTTAATAACAGATTTTCTATAATTCAGCGACGCAGATTTCTGAAATAATATTCTTTTTTTTCCTATCACGTAAAAATTTTGTACAAATCGGGAAGAAAAAAACAACAACTCTTACTTAGATCAAATTACTATTTCGTTTACCACAATGAACATTTTTATTATTATGTTTATTAACAAAATTACAAACAAACTAAAGAAAAGGGAAGAACATTGATGTCAAACGAATATACATCCCCATTTTGTTTTCATGAAATCTACGCCTTTTACTCTCAAACTACGTGTTGTGATCTTTCTTTTATGTATTGCGTCTGGAGCATCTCGTCTCAATGACCAGCAGTAATCAGTCATCAGGCTGATGTTACACCTTTCCTATATACCTCCTCAACATTTCCCTTATGTCTTGAGAAAACCTTTCCCCAAGATTTTCATGGAAATAGTCAATATGTGAGTGTAAGGAATGAACGTTAAAGCTCATATTACAACCAAACTCTTTGAATTTATCGAGCATGTTATTGACAATATTTTCGTAATGTGGGTCCTTGTTGTTTGCTAAAAAATTTTCAACATCTTTAAAGGC
>NW_013744631.1:0-2167 GCF_000517525.1 Limulus polyphemus
CTTTATATTCTATGTTTAAAAAATGTTTTATTTTTATGTATGAAATATTTTGTACAAATAATAAAGTGTTTTCTCAATCTGACAAAATCTTTTATTCACTTTGAAAATATATTTACATCACAAACTTGTTGAATTTTTTTTAATACAATACTTTTCAAACTAAGATTTGTTAAAAAATAAATTTAATTTACACAACATATTTATCATTAATATCAAAGAAATAACATTTCTTTAAAAGATTTCTGTGTATATATGCATTTATATTCTATGTTTAAAAAATATGTTGTACAAATATTAGTAAAGTGTTTTCTCACTCTGACAAAATCTTTTGTTGAATTTTTTATTATAACACTTTTCAAACTTTTATACACTAAGATTTTTTAACTTACAGAACACACATGGTTAATAGCAATAAACTAACATTTCTTTAAAATGTTATAAATTTTAATTAAAAACAAGTAATAGTTTGTTTTAATAAAACACACATTAAGGGTACATCCCTCTCTCTAATTTTTGCACTGAGACTTACATTTTTCTACTAAGTCTCAGTGCAAGTGTTGGAGAGAGGGATGTACCACTAACTTGTGTTATATTAAAACAAAGACTTATACCATCTAGTTAATAGTTCAAAATAAACTTACATGAGATGAGTAGAATGAATTTCTTCAGCTGTGAAACATATCAGTTCTAATAACACAAGTCAATTAGACTTATTGTATTAAAATACAACTTTCAAGGTATTCTCACTTTCTGTTAACTAAAACACTGGAGACAATTAGTTTATATTTCTCACTTATAGAGGAGACTTGAATTAATGAAAGGAACTATTATTTAAACAAAACACATTTTTCACCTTACAAGTTTAATGCTGATCCATCACAGGACTTATCAGAAATGAAAAACCAATGTTAATTGTTAAACTCTTTCATAAACCTTACTTCATTATATATGTGGTATAAGAATAAGGAATTAATTAGTAATAGTATGGTGTGTTATTATGATAATATATATTTGACATATAATGTTGTGTACAAGTATATTACATAAACTAGCCTTTTTTTAAGTTTAAAAATAATCACAATTAATATTCTGTATATAACATAGAAACAACTATAAACTTACTGTGTTCTGGTTATGATATTCCATCCATTACTGTCGGGAATTCTTGGTTGTTCCAAGTCTGTAAAAAAAAAAGGATTTATCCATAAGTTAATCCTTTTAAAGCTATATACATTTCATGTTGATTTCTGAGATAAATGACAAACTAATCTGGTCCAGTTTTATTAATGATGCTATAAGGAGTACGTTACTGTACAACAGATAGATACATCACTCTAAGAATGTTTCTACATGTACCTTATGTTGTTTACCATTTGAAAGACTTTAAACATTAGGATCCTACAGTTGTCTGTAGATAATGAGGACGTAGAGTGTTCTACTACAGTAGATGAAATGTAACTATAACAGCTACAGCATGCAGAGAGATATCACTAGAAAAGTACTTTGTCTCGTTCAGTTGCAGTACCAGCTTAAAGCTGTTGTATTATAGGCTTAGTTCTTCTATGTATAAATTTTCTATATTTACTCTGTTCGTCACTAAAACTTTTAACAAATGTTTACACTCACACTAGACTTTAACTTTTATAAAATCGTCAACCTGAGGTAAAAGTGGTTGTCCCAAAACCTTATTAAATCAGTCATCTACAGCAGTGCTTTTAAACCAGGGTTCACATATTCTAATGTACAAATACATACCAGTCACATAATTACAATCTGACCACATCATAATTATTTATTAGTATAGCAGGTTTCATAACATAACGAGTCACTACATTGTTTTAAATTAGTGAACAACGCTAGGTACAAACAGGTGATTGAGTCGTGTAAACTGTTATTATTTAAGAGAGAACACTTCTCATTATGGATTTGTGTGGGTATATTGTGTTAAATATATGTACTCTGTCTGAAATTATTGATATAGTGTTGTAGTAAATGCTGTGAAGGGTTTCCATGATACAAATTTGATGCCAGTTGAGTTCTGTGGATTCAAACAGGTTATCCACTTATCTACAGTATCCATCTCACAATCACAGTAGAAACTAGACTGACAACTTCTGACTAACAAACAGATATTCTAAGGACAAAGAAAAGTGAAACAAAAGTCTTA
>NW_013744632.1:0-1152 GCF_000517525.1 Limulus polyphemus
CCCCCCCACCCCCCACCTTTTACTGTTTTCATCATAAAATATTCTTATCCGTGCTTATGGAATTTGAAATTTTGTTTCCTAGTCAACAATTCTGTGCCATGAACACCAACTGCAAAAAGGGGGAGGGAGTGGCAATTCTTCCCCCTTCAAGAATTTTAGAATAACCTGAAAACAAAATGCTAATATTAAAGCTACTGTACCATCTAAAGCCAGTGTACTCATTATTGTATTTTCAAATTAGAAATAGCCAAGAGTTTTCAGGGGCTCTGACCCTCCCCCTCCCCTCGAATTAAATATCAAATGGTGTTGTTGTTCGGTGGTACGATGTTTTATTTACGTAGCAAATGTGTGTGTTTACTTTTTTACTAAAGAAGAGAAATATACAGACATATTTTGTGATGAGAATTTGTTTAAAGAAAAAGAACATTTTTAACCATAAATATCCGTGTACCGCAGTACGCTCGCGCACACGCTGCAAATAACGGTCTTTTGCGTGAGTGGAAAGATATGATCCGAAAGGTTTACTGTGACTCGGGTGATTATTTCATTTTAAAGAAACACAAAGCCACACTTTGTTGTGATCCGCCTTGTTTCCTCATCATCTTAGCCGTCAGTGTCACACTCAGGATTGCCGTTTCATGATCCAAAACTGGCGGACCGCTTCCCATCTGCCGGCCGCGCTCTCTACCTTAAGCCCGAGGGTACGGTTGGCATGACTTTTCAGGAAGAATGTGCGTGTTTACGTCTCGAGAGCCAGTCAGATTTAGAACAAATGCTACATCTATGTTCCTAAAGTAACCACGTAATGCCAATCAACAAAGAAACACGATTTTTCTGCCCCTTGGGGGAGATAATAAAGACCGGTAGACCACGAGGGTGTAAAGTGAATCCCGTACGTCCCCAGTCTTTTTGTCTTAATGGTTTTTATTATTTACAGAAAAACGAGGACATTAATAACATTTATAATATTTCAACGCGAAACCACATTGTTTTAAACTAAGCCTAACTTTTAGTAAAATTCAAACATACACAACACATCACAGATGAGAATAATTAGCGAATTTAAACAACAAGTTAGTCAACATTATACTGATATTTTAAAACAACTTGTAGCTTTCGTATCCATCTGATTTTATCATATTGACGTCATTA
>NW_013744633.1:0-1714 GCF_000517525.1 Limulus polyphemus
GAAAAAAGTGTTATGTTAAAATTGAAAGCTGTCGAATTTTTTGCTATTCAAGTGGATGAAAGCACTGATTCAAGTGGAAAATCACAGCTACTTGCTTTTATTCGGTTTATTGAAAATGATGCCATTGTCGAAGAATTTTTATGTTGCAGGGAATTGCCAGAAACAACAAAAGGACAAGATATATATGATGCACTTACCTCATACTTGAATCGCTGGGACATGACATGGGAAAAGTGTGTTGGAATATGCACAGATGGCTGTCCCTCAATGACTGCAAGTGTAAAAGGTTTTGTTACACTGGTAAAGCGATCTCAGCCAAATATTTCAACAACTCACTGCTTTCTTCATCGTGAAGCCCTTGTTACCAAAGCCATTGGCCCAGAGCTAAAAGATGTACTTGATATGGTGGTCAAGATAGTCAATTACTTAAAATCAAGGCCAGTGAAATGTCGGCAGTTCACCAAACTTTGTGAAAGCATGGATGCTGAACATGTCAATCTTCTACTTCATACTGAAGTCCGATGGCTCTCTCGAGGACGAGTGTTGTCTCGGTTTTATGAACTCAGAGAAGAACTGCTGAATTTCTTTACAAACAACAAGTTTGAATTTGTCGAATTTCTGAACGACGAAAGTTAGTGTTCAAAGTTGGCCTACCTATCTGACATCTTTCAGCACCTGACTAATTTGAATACGAGTATGCAAGGAGTAAAAGAGAATATTCTGACTTCAGTGGATAAAATTAATGCATTCAAACGGAAACTGATTATTTGGAAGAAGCATGCTTCGCGAGGCAACTGTGAAATGTTTTCCACTTTAGCTCAAAGAAGAAATTTAGTTAGCATTTTGCCACTGATAACCAACCATTTGGAATCTTTAACTAAAGGATTAGATAAATATTTTCCATCTATATCCCTTGAAGAATATGATTGGATTAGAAATACATTTGTTGAATCTCTGAATGTGAATTTCAGTTTGACGGATGAAGAAGAGTTGGCAGGAATTTCAAATGACCGGGCACTTAGAATGAAGCACAATGAACTTAATCTGGACTCATTTTGTACTTTAACTGCAAAAGAATACCCATCGATCTCAAATAAGGCTCTGCGTGTTCTTCTGCAGTTTTCAACATCATACTTGTGCGAATTAGGATTCTCAACCATGACGACTATCAAAAGTAAGAAAAGAGAAAAATTACTAACACTTGAAGAAGAACTGCGTGCATGTCTTTCCAAAACTAGGCCAAACTTTCCAGTTCTGCTCAGAAATCATCAAGCACAAATATCACATTAATTTGTATACTTTTTACATAAACAATAAATTTTGAAAATATTGCGACTTTTTTGTAAATAAATGCATGTAAATTCTTTGTAAACCTTGTAATTTATTTATTAAAACTTTCCTTATATACATAGGGATCCGCAAGAAAATTTGAGCCTCTCAGGGGATCCGCGCTTCCAAAAAGGTTGAAAACCACTGGTGTAGACAATCATACGTGCGTTCCACGTGATCCGGCGCATACACTTCAACGACTCGACGCGTCAATACAAACAGGAAAACTCTTCTTCTTCTCTTATCCTTCGACTCTCCTTCTCAACTTGACAGCTTTTCCACACGCTTTGAGGCAACTCAGCTAGTATAGTGAAACCAACCCATTATAGAAATTTTCATCTGATATATTACCTCCGGATCGAATGTGATTGTCGCTATACATCAC
>NW_013744634.1:0-1430 GCF_000517525.1 Limulus polyphemus
GGTGCTTAACTTTTTTCCAGGTGTATATATATTGAGTAAATATTCTATGTTACTATATCTACTGAGTAACCTCTATCTTACTATCCATATAATAGTAAACTTTTATCTTACCATATTTTTTAGTAATTTTATACTTTATTTTCTACTGAATAAATTTTATTTCTCACAATAGCTATCGGGTAAACTCTTTATTTGTATTGTATTTGGGTCCGTATGTATGTATGGATGTTCGTGTATTTATCTTGAAAAATAATAAACTGATTTACATGAAACTTTTACAGGAGATAGGGGTGTCCCCTTAGGACAGTTCTCCTCAAATCTGGTCCAGATCCTAATACAGATCTGGATCACTTTGAATGATTTTTTAACATTGGAGATGTGGCATTTTCCCAGTTTTTCATGAATAACTAAATCACAAATGATCAGACTTGGACAAAATTTTACAGGCATATTAACATTGAAACTCTCCAGAATTCCGGAGAAAAATTATTTGGATCATTAATTGTTCTGTATCCAAGAAGGATTCTTGGTAATTTTTGAGGGCCAAATTTGAAAATACTTAAAAATTCAATTTTAATCATATCAAGCTGTAATTTTGAACACACATAAACTGTTTGTTGATGTTTCATATAAGGCATGTTTTTTACATCGTATACCAAACATGAAAGATCAATATCATTCCACTCTCAATGAAGCAAATACCATGAAAACAGCATGTTATCAACTGTTTCAGCTCTGTCTTCCAAGATATGGTAAGCAGATGTATAAGGGAAGTTTGGGTACAGTGGGTATTCTACTTAATTAAAAAAAAATTAACTTGTATCATGCGGATCCAGATTGCCACCATTATGGTGAAATACAAAACAAGTAATATCTCTGGAACAGATTATGACAAATGTGTAATTCCAAATCCTCTGGGTAAACTTTATATTACTTATGTAGAAGGCATGTTTAAAATGCACTATGGTATATACGGAACAAATTTATGTCAATAAGTTTGGTATCAAACTAAATTATAATTCAAATTTTAGTATTATACCTTACTCAATTTCTTAATTTAAAAGTAAATATTAAAAAAACAGAGTAAACATTGATTTTTTGTGTGTCACGTGGTATGTTGAATGTAGAACTGGTTCAAATTAGATGTTTGTCATCATCAAGTACAAAACCTTGTCGAAACGTTGTACATTTGCTGTTATGTTAAACTTATATTAAAGTTTTCTTCATTACCCATTCAAGCCATCTCCAGCCATTATTAATCTCAAAGTGGGTTCCTCGTCATGTAATTTGGAAGATCACAATGTTCCCCTAGTGGCTTTCTCGGACATTTTAATGTGTTTGAACGGCATCTTTTTTTTTCGAACCAATATTTCAATGAGGTAGGGTGTGTCTTTTTCTTCTCAAAATTTCATATTTGGAATTCTATGGTA
>NW_013744635.1:0-2012 GCF_000517525.1 Limulus polyphemus
TTCACGTAGCGTGAATATACGTATCTATGTAAGCGACTGAAATAATACATACAATGTGGCGTTATCTATTGAATAACACTTTGGGTATTCAAGATTCAGACAATTAGAAAAATAACTACGGTATGTGCAACAACTATTTCTTTATAATAGAACACTATTTTAAGTAAAAGTACTTTCCTCGCAACAGGAACACGACTTTTACTAGGACTGTACGTGATGGTTTGATTATATCTTTATTGATGTAATTTGTAAATGTAGTACTAAAAATGGAGTTCTTCAAACTATATTAAAAAAATAACAGTTTATGTCAGCATAATCATATTTCCTTTTTTGGAAGACATTCTAAATTTTTTCAATGAGATAGATAGAATACTCGGATTTCTAATTACTAACACAAACAGCCGCTCGTAAGGTGTCGTTTCTGCTAATAATATGTAAAAAAATTAATTGTTTTCAAATTATGAACATCAGATGGATTATCCGATTATATACATATATAATCTGTAAACGTGATAGTGTAATGTCAGAGTAAAGGAAAGAAAAAAACATGCGCATATTCATTGCTACGTCATGTTGATTTTTGTTTTTAAGTGTATATTATACGTTCATCACATGGCTTGAATTGTCAGGTTTTACAGAGCCTCGATTCTTCACAGTAGGTGTCTGTGACTAGTTGGCTATAAAAAATAAACAAACAACACACAGTCCACTTGTTTTAAAATAATATATTAAAACAAGTCAAACGTATATACACATTTTCGGTACACAGTTGATTACCAAAGTTGAATACAGAGCTATATATAATTATATATTTTCGTCAAAAGTCCACACAGTCTGTTTCAGTTACTTTAGAGCCCAACTGATAAGACGAATTATTCTTCTCTACTCTGTTATTACAATACAATCTGCAATTATTACACTTTAAAAATCGCCACTATACGCAATTTATGGCTAAACTCACGATCACCCAGTCTATATCTATTTCTATCTATCTCTTTTTCTGATTAATTGTTTTACATATATATACTCTCGACAGCAATCTAGAACTTTCTACACACTAATAGACATTATATGATGCAACAATACTCGATTAATGCAACGAGAAAAACTCGGAAGGTTCGACTAACATGACATTAATTTATAACAATTGAACTACACAACAAATTATTCATAAACAGTTACGTAAGCAAACCTGTCATAACTATCGCTTCCAAAAATAACTTACATTAACGCTCGCACTAAATAAGCTAAATAATACTCTGATATTAAACTTAAAATGAACAGTCGTGTATATCGAACATGAATTTTGTTTTATACACTAATTTGAACCATTATTTTTTTTACAACCTACCCATACCTTTTAAGATATGTAAGTTGTTTTTAATAATTACTTTAAACAGATGTTGCAGGTTTGCTGTCAATATAGAAAAAATAAATAAATAAGCGACTTAACTCCAGAGTATAAGTTACTACTGTTGTTTTCTATTAAGAAACTGCAATCAATACTGAGATGTAAATTCCAGGATGCCAGACAATGTACCTGGAACTCGACTATAAGTTTCATTCAGAGTCAAAATATATTACCTTTAGTTATTTCAGTAGGAAAATATGGATAATTGAATTTCATGTCAATATTTATGTTTATTTCGTAGCCAATAAATTAAAGAAAGGAGTTTTCAAACTAATAATTTGACTACTTGTCAACGAAAAACACACTTCCGTGTATCAGTTGGTAAATGAGAGTATCAGTAAACGACTTGTGTTATGTAGACTTCAAGAGGTATGCGATTATTTCTATTCAATAAACACCTTCAATATTATAGACAGCGTTTACTTTTAACAATTTGCTAAAATCAATTGTATTGAAATATGTTACAACGATTAACTTTGCAGAAATTCCTAAAAGTTATGACGTTTTGACACAAGTATCATTAACTTCAATCCAGTGTGGAGTAGAATTGTTTGCTACGTGATTACGTGCCCCCAGTGGCACAGCGATATATCTGCGGACT
>NW_013744636.1:0-2012 GCF_000517525.1 Limulus polyphemus
GTAAGGCTAAAGAAGAGTATGTTGGTTAAAAATTCAATAACTAGAGTTACTCCTCGGTGTTCATGGAGTAGTTGTTCTAAGTAAGGCTAAAGATGAGTATGGTGGTTATAAATTCGGTAACTAGAGTGAAACCTAGGTGTAATGGAGCAGTTGTACCAAATAAGGCTAAAGACGAGTATGTTGGCTATAAATTCGGTAACTATAGTTACACATAGGTGTTCATGGAGTAGTTGTGCCAAGTAAGGCTAAAGATGAGTATGGTGGTTATAAATTCTGTAACTAGAGTTACACCTAGGTATTCGTGGAGTTGTTGTACCAAATAACGCTAAAGATGAGTATAGTGTTTACAAATTCGGTAACTAGAGTTACACCTAGGTGTTCGTGGAGCTGTTGTACCAAATAACGCTGAAGATGAGTATGGGGGTTACAAATTCGGTACCTACAGGTACACCTAGGTGTACATGGAGTACTTGTACCAAGTAAGGCTAAAGATGAGTATGGTGGTTATAAATTCGGTAACTAGAGTTACACCTAGGTGTTCATGGAGTAGTTGTACCAAGTAAGGCTAAAGGTGAATATGATGGTTAGAAATTCGGTAACTAGAGTTACACATAGGTGTTCATGGAGTAGTTGTACCAAGTGAGGCTAAAGATGAATATGGTGGTTATAAATTGTGTAACTAAAGATACACATAGGTGTTCATGGAGTAGTTGTACCAAGTAAGGCTAAAGATGAGTATGGTGGTTATAAATTCGGTAACTAGAGTTACACCTATGTGTTCGTGGAGCTGTTGTTCCAAATAGCGCTAAAGATAAGTATGGTGTTTATAAATTCGGTAACTATAGTTACACATAGGTGTTCATGGAGTAGTTGTGCCAAGTAAGGCTAAAGATGAGTATGGTGGTTATAAATTCTGTAACTAGAATTACACCTATGTGTTCGTGGAGCTGTTGTTCCAAATAACGCTAAAGATGAGTATGGTGGTTATAAATTCGGTAACTATAGTTACACATAGGTGTTCATGGAGTAGTTGTGCCAAGTAAGGCTAAAGATGAGTATGGTGGTTATAAATTCTGTAACTAGAGTTACACCTAGGTATTCGTGGAGTTGTTGTACCAAATAACGCTAAAGATGAGTATAGTGTTTACAAATTCGGTAACTAGAGTTACACCTAGGTGTTCGTGGAGCTGTTGTACCAAATAACGCTGAAGATGAGTATGGGGGTTACACATTCGGTAACTAGAGTTACACCTAGGTGTACATGGAGTAGTTGTACCAAGTAAGGCTAAAGATGAATGTGATGGTTAGAAATTCGGTAACTAGAGTTACACCTAGGTGTTCGTGGAGTTGTTGAACCAAATAACGCTAAAGATGAGTATGGGCGTTATAAATTAGGTAACTAGAGTTACACCTAGGTGTTCGTGGAGTTGTTGTACCAAATAACGCTAAAGATGAGTATGGGGTTACACATTCAGTAACTAGAGTTACAACTTGGTGTTGAAAGAGTAGTTGTACCAAGTAAGGCTAAAGATGAGTATGATGGTTATAAATTCGGTAACTATAGTTACACCTAAGTGTACATGGAGTATTTGTACCAAGAAAGGCTAAAGATGGATATGGTGGTTAGAAATTCGGTAACTCAAGGTAAACCTAAGTGTTCATGGAGTAGTTGTACCAAGTAAGACTAAAGATGAGTATGGTGGTTATAAATTCGGTAACTAGAGTTACACCTAGGTGTTTGTAGAGCTGTTGTACCATATAACACTAAAGATGAGTATGGTGGTTATAAATTGTGTAACTAGAGTTACACCTAGGTGTTCATGGAGTAGTTGTACCAAGTAAGGCTAAAGATGAGTATGGTGGTTATAAATTCGGTAACTAGAGTTACACCTAGGTGTTTGTAGAGCTGTTGTACCAAATAACTTTAAAGATGAGTATGGTGGTTATAAATTCGGTAACTAAAGTTACACCTAGGTGTTCATGGAGTAGTTGTGCCAAGTAAGGCTAAAGAT
>NW_013744637.1:0-2009 GCF_000517525.1 Limulus polyphemus
TCAATAATTACCAGTTACACTGTATTACCAGCATATTAGTCTTACATTAGTTGTGGGGAAATTTTTGCAAAGTCTGATAAAAGATGCTTTGTAAAGTCATTTAACAAAGTTTAGTTAATTTGTTTTGTTTAATTAGCTACACGAGGGCTACCTGCGCTAGCCGTCCCTAATTTAGCAGTGTAAGACTAGAGGGAAGGCAGCTAGTGATCACCACCCATTGCCAACTCTTGGGCTACTCTTTTACAACGAATAGTGAGATTGACTGTCACATTATAACGCTCCCGTGGCTGAAAGGGTGGGCATATTTGGTGGGACGGGGAATCGAACCCGCGACCCTCAAATTGCAGGTCGAGCGCCCTAACCACCTGGCCGACAAAGTTTAGAATTATGTTGGATAGTCAACATGTTTCACTAAGGAATAATCTTGCCTTACAAATCTTTTGACATTCTTTGAAATGGTTACTGCTTATGTAGATAATGGTGTAGATTTGGTGAATCTGGATTTTCAAAAAGCCTGTGACAAGGTGCCAAGGTTGTTATAAATGAAGTCTAGTCATACTGGATTAATGTCATAAGTGGGGTACCTCAGCGCTCCTTAGGCTCTGAGTTCTTTGCGATTTACATCAATGACATGGATAAAGGTAGGATCAATAAATTACTTAAATTTGCTAATTATATATAGATATTTGGTGTTGTTAGCTGTGAAGAGGATATGCTGCCACTTTACAAAAAGATTTAGATCATTTAGTGAGTTGGGTGAATAAATGGCAAATGGGTTTTAATTATGATAAATGCAAGAATGCATGTGAGTTATCATAATCTGAATTATAAGTATAATTTGGATTGGAATATGATGTTATGAGAAGGGGCTGCTGAAGTTATATGGAATAGATTTGTTCATATACATCCAGATGTAAAGATATAGAGCTGGTTGTGAACTATAATATAGGCATAAAAATTCTTCTATTATCGCTCATAGGGGCTGTAATTATCCCACTTATTTTCCTCTTAAAAGACACGTGTACACTATTAAACTTTATCTTTGAAAGGAGTGAGGTTTGATAATTTATATTTGTGTATGGATCTTTATATTTAACCTCCAGATGACTTTTGTAATGGCTGTCGTTAGGGCTAAAATGAATGAAGATAATCTGCGTTGTTTACTCGTCAAGATGTTTAGACGACCTTGAAACACCATATACGAAAAATTGTTTCCTGGTAACCCCTGCATGTAGCCTTCGGCCCCCTTTCGGATAAATAATACTATAGGTTAAACTTCATGTTTTCCAATGCATTTCCAGCTAAACAATAAAATTTAGAAGATGCTTCCATCGGTTCTCTATACTTCACTGCATAAAAAGACATGGTTAGAAGCTTTCTAATGTTTTCCTGGTTGGTACTTAGACAATGTTTTTCTCGTATATTAATGTCACTGCTGATACAGAATTTCACAAATTCATAAAATTCTCAATGGACAAAAAAGGAGCTTATTAGCCCATCAAGGATGTCCCTTCCAGCTCCCAACTATAACTACTACTTACTATTCGTATATTCATCCAATCTTTTCTTGAACTCAGTTAAATTTTCTGCCTCCACCACCCTTGAAGGCAGCTTATTCCAAAAGTCAACCACCTGTTCGAGAAGTAATATTGCCTAAACTGCAAACGACTCCTAAGCTGCCAAAATCTGAATTTATGATCTCTTGTCCTATTGTTTTCACTGCTAAACACAAAAAAAGTTTGATGGATCTATATTATCAATAACCTTGACAATCATAAACACTTCAATCAAACTCTGGTCCTCTCCAGAGAAAACAAGTTTAGAGATGTTAATCTTTTCACGTAGGACAATCCCATCATCCTAGTGGCACTTCTCTGAACCTTCTCCAACAATTCAATGTCCTTCTTGATGAAGGGGGCCTAAAACTGTACACAGTACTCTAAATGAAGCCTTACAAGTGATCTATACAATGAAACAATAATATCCCTTGTCTTGTATTCGGTATTTCT
>NW_013744638.1:0-2374 GCF_000517525.1 Limulus polyphemus
CGTTCTTCTCTGCCATATGTGATCAAATTACTTGACCCATTGGGGAAGAGTATTTTTATCAAAACCAAACATGACAATCAACGCCGCGTGTGTAATTTGTGCCTCAGTGATACACATCTATATGCCAACTGCCCTCAGCTAGTGTGCTATCGGTGTCATCAGCAGGGGCATGTTGCCCGATTTTGTTCTGGACCTGGGCAACTCTCGAAAGTTTCTGAAGAGCCTGCCGCAGAGTGTTCTCAACCTGTTGCTGATATGGTCGATGTGTTGGATACAGCTACGGTCGTTACTAGTGTTCCTTCTGCTGTTGATGTTGTACCCCTCAACCAGGACAGTGACGCCTTCGGTTTCTCGTCGGTCGCAGCATGTTTGTGGAAGTAAAGAACGCTCTCACAGTCAGCCACCTCGGGCGGCCTCTACTGAGACTCGGGTGAAGACGTCGTCGGATGGCTCTTTTACGGCGCCTACAGACAAAGGGCTGTCCGCTCGTCAATGGAAGTATGCGAAAGTAGTTTCTATGGACACTTCCACAACTCGCAAGCGCCTGTCGACTTCTTCTGTTGGACGGTCCCCGAAAGCACGGGTGTGTGATACGAACAGTACAAACTCTCCTTAGCTTTATGTCTCATTTTTCTTGTAAAATAGTAAGTTTAAATTGTAACGGTTTGCGCAACTATGGTAATTTAGAATTTTTTTACTGTTTATGTGCCGTCGATAATTTATGAGCGTAAACGATTTTTATATCATTATATTCCTGTTTACCGACCTCGTTACGTAAGTTGTTTCGTCTTAGCGAAATCCGTTATATAATCGGCTTGTGGTGCTAAGTTAGCAAGGAATGCCTTTATTTCATTGGTTTCTTTTTATGAGGCACGATTAAGAGATCGTACATATTTTGACTATCAGTTGATTTTTTGTTGCAAAAAATTTAATTTCCTTTTATTATCTGTATGACAACAGGAAAACTGGTTTATCAGTGTAGTGAGGGTGAAGCCCTTTGTAAGCTATTAGCATTGATTTTAAATTATAAATGTAGGTTGGCGTATTTCTTTTTTTTCTTGTAATATATTTACGTCTGTTATTCGTGGGTATTTTTTGCATACAGTCATTTTCGTTCATTGGTTTTTTGTAAATGTATTATTTAGTTTTTTATTTATTTTTCTTTATGATCATGTATGTTTGATGAAATGTAATGATGTTCATACCCACTCTAATGAGGGTGGATTTAGTAAAGAAAAAAAAAAGCCGGTTCTCGTCTGATCCCCGAAGTAAGCAACGTCGGGCCCGGTTAGTACTTGGGAGGGTGGCCACCTGGAAATACCGGGTGATGATGACATTTTTTTTTTCCCTCTTCTACCTTATTTTTAATTTCTAGATTAGTAGGTCTCACTACCAATTCAGGTTCTGGTAGCAGAAATGAAGAAACAAAAACCCTTCCCTATCCAACCTTAAAGTGGTGAGCTCAAGTTGAAGATTCTTAATAATAGTTATTCTCTATGATCGAGTTTTCTCTGGAAGACACTTTTATCCCGTAGAAACTAATTTTTCAGGTAATGAACGAAAATCAATAAGTAAGTTTGTTATTTAAACACACTTCCCAAGAACATATATTCTTGATGAGAGGCTTTAGCGAAAATGGAATCCTAATTGTTATTTCCAGCTGTGATCGCCAAGAGAAGTAGTGCTCTCTAAACAGGTGGCGTGGGCCGCGTTCCCTTTCACTTGTAATCAATCCCTCCCACTCAACGTTTATTTTAGAGTTTTTAGAGAAAAACTATCTCCACAGGTCATTCTCGGATCTCACTTTTTATGACGGATGTGGGCTCTAAACCAAAAGAGATCGCTTAACAAGCAGGCTCAGTCTGACGTCACTCTTAAGCGACACGAAAACCGACAGAATTTATAACGTGCTACTCTTTCACAAACTTGTCTGACACATTTACATTTTGTCTAAAAATAAAAAATACACGGACAAGAAACTGCCTTGGGTCTGCTAATAAGAAAAGGCGAAACTCTTCACGAAATTAAGAAAATTTTGTAAGGAAACTCGAAAGTTTATGCATGTCCCTTTATAAAACTACTTTCTTTAGAAACATTACCGTCAGAAATAGTCACAAAGATTAACTTCAAAAACAAAAACTACCAAGTAAGTAGAAATAATTTTCCAACAACATCAACAATGACAAAAATGTTCGACATGTACTGTTTAACGTTATTTTCTTTGAACATAAGAAGAGCAGGAATGGGTGAGGAAGTAGTAGGACTTCTAATTGAAATAAATACACGTATTAATTAAGCCAGGTTATAAACGGACAGCGAAATGACCAATAAAATGAGGTGAAATTTAAATGCAAAAAAAAAAAAAAATTAAACT
>NW_013744639.1:0-2014 GCF_000517525.1 Limulus polyphemus
GGTTATTATTTTCATGTTTATAATTTGAATGACTTTGAAAATTTGTAAATTCTGTTGGAAACTGATAAAACATGAGCAGTCACTAGGCAAACACTTGTTATAAGGTGAATGATGAGTCTAAAAAAAATAAAGGTGGATACAAATTTTACTCTAGGCTGAGTCTTATTTTTCTGATTGATCTATCTTTAATGGCAGGTAATTGATACAAATTATTCATAATGAGATTAAAATAAGTTTTATATGAAAAACACATTGGTGTAATTTTATATTTTAGATATCCATAAAATTTTGCACATATGTTTTTTACACGACATAAACTTTTACTGAAAAGAAAATAGGCGTTGTATGGTACCCACTGTGGATGATATTGTCTGATGTGCCATGCTAAGTACAAGTGAATTAGCATGGCTTAGGCTGTTTGTTCAGTTTTGCATCCAGTTTTTTCTGTGGCCTTTTTTTAAAAAATATTTTAACATGGTTATTTGCTTAATGACTTTTTAGGAAAAGTGTTTGTTTCTAACAAGCTAATTGCAAGGTAAACTCTACTACAACATCGACAAAGAAATTTTTCATGCTTATGATGAACTTTTCTCGGTGATACTTAATACTAGGCAGCAGTAGTTACATTGCATGGGAGTGCTGGGCAGGCAGAACGAGTCCTGGGAGGCTTTGCCCACAGTAGTTACAACTCTGCACAGTTGTCCAGAGTTTTAAATAATTCTCTTTTTTGTCAACAGTCTAAACAGGCTGGTTCTGTTACTTTTGAACCCAATTGACTATACAAATTTTTCTTCTCTATCTGTTTTTTTACAATTGAAACTATGAAACTTTTATATTAGAAATCACCTGTTATGGCAAAACTGACAATTGTACAGATTAATTTCACTTTCACTAACTTGCATTACGTTCTGTATCTGCACATATTTATAACACATGACCCTTTGGTAACAACAATATTACACATAATGAGAAAAAGGTAGAAGCTTTGAGTAAGAGGAGGTCAACAATATTACAAAAGCCTTGTACAAAAATTAAAAACTACACAAAGTGAAAACCTAGTATTTTCAGTATTCTTTAAGTAGCTTAAATTTAAAGTAAAACAACATAAAAATTAGAATAACACCAGCTTATTTTGTAAAATAAGACTTTTGATAGCCATAACTTTTACAAAGTTTGAAAACCATTAAAAATTAAGAAGGATGTTTGGAATGTTTTCACGTATTACATTAAAAATAATAATAAACTTAAGTAATTTGAACCAGTAAGGAACACATTGCTTTTATTTTTGGTGCTTTAATTGCAAAAAAGTGACATGCGACTTTAATACGTATGCATTTTTACAATACTGGCTGGAATGATCTGTTAGACATGCTGAGAAATCAATAATTTGTACATACTAGCATTACTACTTATTAGGACTTGTTTATGCCGACGTGACAACAGCCAGATTTGTTTCCAGTGCTTTCTACAATGTACTTGTAGTAGAGCTAGTCATAATTAAACTGGAGTTCTGTTTGTATAAGAAGGCTAATGACTTAACTCAAGTTAATGGTGTTACGTATTACTAACTTGTTAGCTATTACAGAATATAAATTAGACAATCTCCAGTAATGAAAATTGGTTACATCTCTAATTGATCATATGGTTAAAAGGATGGCATGAAAAAGTGGATAGAAAATATTGCTTTGTAATTGGGGTATGGGTTTGAAGAATTAGTAGTGTTTGCCCCATGATCAGATAGTTCAGTGTTTCAGATGTGCCAAGTGCTTGTTACTACTTCTACTAGACCAGACATTTAGGATAGTAAGAGTTATGTAATACACATCCCATGAAAAAGATGAACTTTATTGTTTATTTGACCTTTAGTTATGCAAATTATAAATTATAACAGTGTAAATTGTAAAATCTGCTTTTTACATAGTATCAGGGATGGAAGCAGGTTTTTTTTTTTGGGGGGGGGGGGCTCCAACTAGACCTTTACTAGCTACCAGCAGAGACCCACAAAACATTTCCG
>NW_013744640.1:0-2012 GCF_000517525.1 Limulus polyphemus
TATAAGATCTTAGATATCCACCCTGTACACCTTGGTTACACACACACACATTACATTTGACTATAAGATCTTAAACATCCACGCTGTATACCTTGGTTACAAATGTTGTAGTCGAACCTACTCGTAAGACTATTTAATATATTTGCTTTCCCATTAATCCAGAAAGCTTAAATCCAACTAATTACAAAACTAATGACTCGATCCTTCTAGGATCTTTACACATAACTACTATAATAGCAAGACTTCACCCTGTCCTAGGAAGTCATAAGGATTGCTTGTTTTTGTTATGATTTATACGAGGTCTACCCACGCATTGGAACCATGTGACAACGTTTTAAATAACAAGATTATTCCAATATTAGTTCGAGAATTGTTCGCTTTAAAAAAAATCATCTTAGTGAGATATCTATTTTTAAAACTTTAAATTCTTGCGAAAGTAAAAGTCTGTTTTTTGGATGATCTTTTTACAACCATATACATCAAACGTTAATTGATGTAGGTTTTATAAATAGTGCTTGTTTTTTAACGAGACGTTCCATCGCTTTGAGACCATTAGAACACAGTATAACGAAGTACATCATTCAACTACTATTAGATATAGTTGGAGGCCATAGATAACTTGCATCCTAATCATCTTTTGGATATAGTTGTTGGGAGTAGTATCTTGTTTAGACCGTTTTCACTTCATAGATAATATGAAAAAAAATACATAGAAAAGACAAGTTTAGTTGAAAGTATTTGTTTGTACTGAATAAAACAAAATAAACTTCTATATTTTCATCCAAATTGATTAGTTTATCAAGTGTTTGATGCAAGGCTCTCGGTGATAATAACATCTAGTTTTATTATATGTATTAAGTCCTGCATTATTCATGTGCTTAGAATAATCTGAATAATAGAACAGTGCAGAATCAAGAACCACAAAGTTTTCGAGTTTTATGTAGAAGTCGTAACATGCCTACACACCAGACTTTCCTCTCTTTTATTTCTCAGGTCTGTCCTCAAGCCAACCAAAATTAAATTAATTCTCTAACTCGAGAAGTGACCCAGGAGGATTCTAACTTTACTTTATTCCTGAAACTAAATGGACAACGCAGACCCAATAACAAAAAATCACATCATTTAAAACTGTAATATATACATCGATAAAAGAAAGACTAGGAACAAAATTTAATACACACTCTTTATCATATATCTTTAACACAACGTTTTAACAAAAACGAAAACTACCCTTTATCACAGAGAACAATGTGTAGGTACATATGTACAAAGTAAAGATAATAAAAAGGAAGAATAATACATAGTGGTTGTCATAGAAACAGTTCAAGTCGGAAAGAATAGGGACAAGATTTCTTAAGATCTACACTATTTAGATAATTTGGATTAGGCATGTTAACTTTATCTTTGACCAATAATCCTTGCCAATACTTTCATTGTCGTATTATTTTATAGTCTTTCTTTGATACACGAATTACAACGTTTCGCTATGTCGTTGGTACTTTCCATACCCTCCTATTATACTTATAACTAGCAGTTTCATGCTTTTGTAAGGTTAATAAAAATAACACTTCGTGAGCTCGTGGATTTCAAGAACTAAGCTAGCACACAGCTGAACTTTGTAATAATTGGAGGTTCGAGAACTTAATATGTGGAAGGTCAGATTTAATGATCTGTTAGAGGTTGCATGAAAGAGACAAAACACAGTGTGAACTTGAACACCAATGATCACTCTTTACTTGAGAATAAACTACAATCTGAATGAAGTACGTGTACATATTATGTTGTGATACAGAGTAAAAGGAACTGTATTTAAATGAAAGTTTTAATTTAGGAAAACTTTGTTTAAATTAGTGAAGTTGAGAATGACATTTATTTGAAGTTAAACAAATACACACTTGATAAATCCATGTAGAAAAATGCAGAAAACAATGATAGGACATCACAATAGTTCTTCGCTCTTCCATCTGACAAGTTTGAACATGTTGGAAAATATCCAAACTGTTTACAATTCT
>NW_013744641.1:0-2547 GCF_000517525.1 Limulus polyphemus
GCGGGGAAACTATAGAATTAGATATGGGGGGGAGCACCCCGAGAAAAACCAATTTCACTAGCCGGTACCTGATAATTGCCAGGCAGTGCCTGGTTAGGCTTAACTGACGATCGGTTAACTAGTGGTGAAGAAGGAAGGGGCTGCATGATGTGGAACTATCTTGAGAGGAAGCTTGTTTTAGAAAACAAGTGTTTGGAAGTAACAGATTGTTACAAATTCGTCTATGGGCAGTGATTGAGATTCGGCTGAAGTGTCTATGAAAAGGGCTGTGGACGAATTAGATGATAAGTAGTATGTCTGGGGGTCGGAGAATGGCAGTAATGATGCTGGGGAGGATGATGACACCTTGTTATCTTTAGGAGATTCGGTAGGAGGCAGGGTTTATATGGCTTTCCTTCTCTTGTAGGGTTTCGTCTGGGTAGACTGAGTGATTGTGATAATACAATCTGTCATAATGGAGGCGTTTCGTGTGATACTCGGAGATGGTTGAGTAGACTGGTCATTGGTTGGGCTGGTCTCCGAGTTTCAGTTGACTAGTGAACGGGTGGAAGGGTAGTGCATACGGGACTGAGTCTTTGGACGGATGTTGGAGAAGTTGGCTGGTTGATGACGGGAACCATACCCGGTGGAGCTGGGCGATGGGAAGGTTTATGGTGTGGTTTTTCGGCTCTGAAGTAGTGATAGGAAATGCCATGGGTAAGGATTTGGTTTGAAGCTTGCTGCTAAGTTGTAACTATTTTGATGAAATGGGGTGGTTTTCCTGAATTTATTGAGTTGATACGGTAGGTTGCGTGGAGTTTGATTCTATTGTGTTCTTGATATCATCGTAGCTTATAGAGTGGTTGACACGTTTTAGAAATACAATGTACAGTTGGGACTGGCTTCGTGGGGTGTTCAAGGAGACTAGTGGTGTAGAGTGCCAAGGACTATAGAGGTATGTTAAGGCAGATTTTGATGTAGGCTGTAGGAAAATACCAACTCGTCTTAGCATCCTAGTTCTGCTGGGATCGATTGCGGCCCCGGTCTTGTACTTGCCGATGAAATCTATCACCTCACGTGGCGAAAAGTAATCCGTCTAGAATTACGGGCGAAATAGGCGTGGTCGTCGATTCACTGGGTGTGGGAAAAAGCACGTTGGAGAATCATGAATAAACTTCTATCTAAGAGTGGTATGTTGTGTTTTCAATTCATTGTTGTCGATGCTATATTGATGACGTCACGTTACTCGAACCTTCACTATTTTTCTCGTTACCTTAATTAACTATTGTTAAATCAGCATCGTTTGCTCACTTCACAGAAAGTTCTAGGCCTCAGTAAATAAAGTCTTTACATAAGTAGTTCACGAGCGCAAGTTAAGAAAAAGAACTAAAGAAGCAAAGTTCGGTTAAATAAAGTTCAGTCAAAAAACGTGAAGTTAGCTGGCGTGTGAATGATTGGGTTTAACAGGTGATATTTTCAAGATAAGGAGAACAATTTGTCTTGTCAAAGGGTGTTCTAAAGCAATTGAACCCGCCTGTATGGACTTTGACGAAAATGATACAATTATTTGAAGTTTAAGATACAACTGTGATATCCATAGTATAATGAATTATTTTGTACATACGTTTAACTTGTTTTGAATGTATTATTTTAAAACAAGTGGAGTATTTGCTGTCCACTTATTGTCCAATTTATCGCCAACAAGTCACAGACACCTACTGTAGAAGAATCCTTAGCCTACATATATATAAAACCCTGAAAAACTTTATACTTTTTGCTTATATGCATAATTGCATATGTTTTACAAAAACGTAAAATTTCTATAGGTATTTCTATAGGCGGATGATGTTACTTGGCAGATACTTCAATAGAATGATATGCTCATCATTGGGTGTCTCAACATGCATTCAACGTCTATATTTTATAATTAAAACTATTATTTTTTATTGATTATATTTCTATGTATTGTTTATAACAATAAATGAATTCTTGACAAAATATTTCATAAGAAAGCGTTATTATAGGCGGATGATTGCTACTAAGAACAATGTTACCATATTTCTTAGGATGACTAATTAGCAGATTTTATCGTAACCCGGTTTCTAGCGTTGTAATTTCACATACATACCGCTGTGCCATAGCAACTAAGCTCGCAGAGGAGTTCTTCATTAAAGGACTAATTTATGCAAAGAGTAACCAACAGAGTATACGGCTTATTGGAGGGCACACAAAGAACATTCAAATTCAAGTGGTCAGTCATTGAGGAAAGACCAGGAAAATCAACACATATTTTACAAAAATGTTGTGGCTATGATTATGCACAAAAATATTGTTACGTCTCCGTTTGTTAATTAACTTTCCGTAACTTCGTTCCGAGGAAACTTTAGCGACACAAATTCTTTACTTAATAAAAACTGGTTTATTCTTTCCGAATACAACTTTACGATATACTTATTTTCAACAATCGCGCTAAAACAAACGCTATATCAACGAACGTCAATAATACTTCTGACTGCAGTTCAATTACTCACTATCTACACACACATTACTACACCCCGTCACATTGTC
>NW_013744642.1:0-5076 GCF_000517525.1 Limulus polyphemus
CCCTGTGAATTACCTATGTTTAATCACCACACAACTCATTCCTTATGAATCACCTATGTTTAATCACCACCCAACTTCTTCCCTGTGAATTACCTGTGTTTAATCACTACCCAACTTCTTCCCTATGAATTACCTGTTTTTAATCACCACCCAACTTCTTCCCTATGAATTACCTGTGTTTAATCACCACCCAACTTCTTCCCAATTAATTACCTGTGTTAATTGCTACCCAACTTTTTTCCTGTAAATTACCTCTGTTTAATTACTACCCAACTTTTTCCCTGTGAATTACCTGTGTTTAATCACCACCCTACTTCTTCCCTATGAATTACATGTGTTTAATCACCACCCAACTTCTTCCCTATGAATCACCTCTATTTAATTACCACCCAACTTCTTCCATGTGAATTACCTATGTTTAATCACCATCAAACTTCTTCCCTATGAATCACCTCTATTTAATCACCACCCAACTTCTTCCCTATGAATCACCTATGTTTAATCACCACCAACCTTTTCCCTGTGAATTACCTGTGTTTAATCACCACCCAACTTTTTCCCTGTGCATTACCTGTGTTTAATCACCACCCAACTTTTCCCTGTGAATTACCTGTGTTTAATCACCACCCTTCTTTCCTATGAACTACCTGTGTTTAATCACCACCCAACTTCTTCCTTGTAAATTACATGTGTTTAATCACCACTCTTCTTCCCTATGAATCACCTGTGTTTAATCACCACTTAACTTCTTCCCTGTAAATTACCTGTGTTCAATTACCACCCAACTTTTTCCCTATGAATTACCTGTGTTTAATTACCACCCAACATTTTCCTTGTAAATTACCTGTGTTTAATTACCACCCTTCTTCCCTATGAATCACCTGTGTTTAATCACCACCCAACGGTGATTAAACAGAGGTAATTTACAAGGAAAAAGTTGGGTGGTGATTAAACACAGGTAATCCATAGGGAAAAAGGGTGGTAATTAAACACAGGTAATTCACAGGGAAAAAGTTGGGTGGTGATTAAACACAGGTAATTTACAGAAAAGAAGTTGGGTGGTGATTAAACACAGGTGATTCATAAGGAAGAAGTTGGGTGGTAATTAAATAGAGGTGATTCATAGGGAAGAAGTTGGGTGGTGATTAAACACAGGTAATTCATAGGGAAGAAGGGTGGTAATTAAACACAGGTAATTTACAGGGAAGAAGTTGGGTGGTGATTAAACACAGGTGATTCATAGGGAAGAAGGGTGGTGATTAAAGACAGTTAATTCACAGGGAAAAAGTTGGGTGGTGATTAAACACAAGTAATTCTCAGGGAAAAAGTTGGTGGTGATTAAACATAGGTGATTCATAGGGAAGGAGTTGGGTGGTGATTAAACTCAGGTAATTCACAGGGAAGAAGTTGGGTGGTGATTAAACACAGGTAATTCACAGGGAAAAAGTTGGGTGGTGATTAAACATAGGTGATTCATAGGGAAGAAGGGTGGTAATTAAACAGAGGTAATTTACAGGAAAGAAGTTGGGTGGTAATTAAACAGAGGTAATTTACAGGAAAGAAGTTGGGTAGTGATTAAACACAGCTAATTCATAGGGAAGAAGTTGGGTGGTGATTAAACACAGATAATTCATAGGGAAGAAGTTGGGTGGTGATTAAACACATGTAATTCATAGGGAAGAAGTTGGGTGGTGATTAAACAGAGGTAATTTACAAGGAAGACGTGAATTACCTGTGTTTAATCACCACCCAAATTCTTCCCTATGAGTTACCTGTGTTTAATTACCACCCTTCTTCCCTGTGAATTACCTGTGTTTAATCACCTCCCAAGTTCTTTTCTGTAAATTACCTGTGTTTAATCACCACCCAACTTCTTCCCCTATGAATCACCTATGTTTAATCACCATCCAACTTCTTTCCTGTAAATTACCTCTGTTTGATTACCACCCAACTCCGTCCCTATGAATCACTTCTATTTAATTACCACCGAACTTCTTCCAAATGAATTACCTGTGTTTAATTACCACCGAACTTCTTCCAAATGAATTACCTGTGTTTAATTACCAACCAACTTCTTCCTTGTAAATTACCTGTGTTTAATTAAAACCCTTCTTCCCTATGAATCACCTGTGTTTAATCACCACCCAACTTCTTCCCTGTGAATTACCTGTGTTTAATTACCACCCTTCTTCGGTATGAATTACCTGTGTTTAATCACCACCCAACTTCTGCCTTGTAAATTACCTCTGTTTAATCACCACCCAACTTCTTCCCTATGAATTACATGTGTTTAATCACCACCCAACTTCTTCCCTATGAATTACCTGTGTTTAATCACTACCCAACTTCTTCCCTATGAATTAGCTGTGTTTAATCACTGCCCAACTTCTTTCCTGTAAATTACCTCTGTTTAATTACCACCCAACTTCTTTCCTGTAAATTACCTCTGTTTAATTACCACCCTTCTTCCCTATGAATCACCTATGTTTAATCACCACCCAACTTCTTCCCTATGAATTACTTGTTTATTTATTACCACCCTTCTTCCCTGTGAATTACCTGTGTTTAATCACCACCCAACTTCTTCCCTATGAATCACCTCTATTTAATTACCACCCAACTTCTTCCCTGTGAATTACCTGTGTTTAATCACCACCCAACTTATTCCCTATGAATCACCTCTATTTAATCACCACCCAACTTCTTCCCTATGAATCACCGAAGGGTGGTAATTAAACACAGGTAATTCACAGGGAAAAAGTTGGGTGGTGATTAAACAGAGGTAATTCACAGGGAAAAGTTGGGTGGTGATTAAACACAGGTAATTCACAGGGAAAAAGTTGGTGGTGATTAAACATATTTGGTGGTGATTAAACATAGGTGATTCATAGGGAAGAAGTTGGGTGGTGATTAAACACAGGTAATTAACAGGGAAGAAGTTGGGTGGTGATTAAACACAGGTAATTCACAGGGAAAAGTTGGTTGGTGATTAAACATAGGTAATTTACAAGGAAGAAGTTGGGTGGTGATTAAACACAGGTAATTCATAGGAAAGAAGGGTGGTAATTAAACACAGGTAATTCACAGGGAAGATGTTGGGAGGTGATTAAACACAGGTGATTCATAGGGAAGAATGGTGGTAATAAAAACACAGGTAATTTACAAGGAAGAAGTTGGGTGGTAATTAAACACAGGTAATTCATTGGGAAGAAGTTGGGTGGTAATTAAATTGAAGTGATTCATAGGGAAGGAGTTGGGTGGTAATTAAACAGAGGTAATTTACAGGAAAGAAGTTGGATGGTCATTAAACATAGGTGATTCATAGTGATGAAGTTGGGTGGTGATTAAACACAGGTAATTTACAGAAAAGAACTTGAGTAATGATTAAACACAAGTAATTTACAAGGAAGAAGTTGGGTGGTGTTTAAACATAGGTAATTCATAGGGAAGAAGTTGGGTGGTGATTAAATAGAGGTGATTCATAGGTAAGAAGTTTGGTGGTGATTAAACACAGGTAATTCACAGGGAAGAAGTTGGGTGGTAAATAAATAGAGGTGATTCATAGGGAAGAAGTTGGGTGGTGATTAAACACAGGTGCTTCATAACGAAGAAGTTGGGTGGTAATTAAATAGAGGTGATTCATAGGGAAGAAGTTGGGTGGTAATTAAATAGATGTGATTCATTGGGAAGAAGTTGGGTGGTAAATAATTAGAGGTGATTCCTAGGGAAGAAGTTGGGTGATGATTAAACAGAGGTAATTTACAAGGAAGAAGTTGGGTGGTGATTAAACAAAGATAATTCATAGGGAAGAAGGGTGGTAATTAAACACAGGTAATTCACAGGGAAGATATTGGGTGGTGATTAAACACAGGTGATTCATAGGGAAGAAGGGTGGTGATTAAACACAGGTAATTCATAGGGAAGAAGGGTGGTGATTAAACACAGGTAATTCAAAGGGAAAAGTTGGGTGGTGATTAAACACAGGTAATTCACAGGGAAAAATTTGGGAGGTGATTAAACACAGGTAATTCACAGGGAAAAAGTTGGTGGTGATTAAACATAGGTGATTCATACGGAAGAAGTTGGGTGGTGATTAAACACAGGTAATTCACAGGGAAGAAGTTGGGTGGTGATTAAACAGAGGTAATTTACAAGGCAGAAGTTGGGTGGCGATTAAACACAGGTAATTCATACCGAAGAAGGGTGGTAATTAAACACAGGTAATTCACAGGGAAGAAGTTGGGTGGTGATTAAACACATGTGATTCATAGGGAAGAAGGGTTTTAATTAAACACAGGTAATTTACAAGGTAGTAGTTGGGTGGTAATTAAACACAGGTAATTCATTTGGAAGAAGGTCGGTGGTAATTAAATAGAAGTGATTCATAGGGAAGGAGTTGGATGGTAATCAAACAGTGGTAATTTACAGGAAGAAGTTGGATGGTGATTAAACATAGGTGATTCATAGGGAAGAAGTTGGGTGGTGATTAAACACAAGTAATTTACAGAAAGAACTTGGGTAGTGATTAAACACATGTAATTCATAGGGAAGAAGATGGGTGGTGATTAAACACAGGTATTTCACAGGGAAGAAGTTTGGTGGTGATTAAACACAGGTAATTCACAGGGAAAAAGTTGGGTGGTGATTAAACACAGGTAATTCATAAAGAAGAAGGGTGGTAATCAAACAAAGGTAATTCACAGGGAAGAAGTTGGGTTGTGATTAAACACAGATAATTCATAGGGAAGAAGTTGGGTGGTAATTAAACATAGTTAATTCAATGGGGAAGAAGTTGGGTGGTGATTAAACAGAGGTAATTTATAAGGAAGAAGTTGGGTGGTGATTAAACACAGATAATTAATAGAAAATTTTACCTGTGTTTAATCACCACCCAACTTTTTCTCTGTGAATTACCTGTGTTTTATCACCACCCATCCTTTTCCCTGTGAATTACCTGTGTTTAATCACCACCCAAATTCTTGCCTATGAATTACCTGTGTTTAATCACTACCCAACTACTTTCCTGTAAATTACCTCTGTTTAATCACCACCCAACTTCTTCCCTATGAATTACCT
>NW_013744643.1:0-2277 GCF_000517525.1 Limulus polyphemus
ACAATAAATATTGATTATTTTAATCTAAATAATGTAATTCAGTATTTGATATATAAGTGTTTTCAATATGTAGAACTGCAGGATGAATGTTACCTATGTAATTACTTTTCTCTGGATTACTGATATTAATTAATTCATCAATATATCTGCATCTTAAGGAAAATAATTCCGGATTTGAAAAATTATTGACGAATTTATTTTCGTAATAATGAAAATATAAATTGGCAACACAGCTTGGATAATTAGCACCTATCGGTGAACCTATTATTTTTTATAAAAGTACTTATCAAAATAAATATAATTATCGTATACACAAAAACTGAATGCACTTTTAATCTTATTAGCAATAAAAGTTTTTTTCAGTTTCTATGGGTAGGTCTATAAATTCGTCTGTTAACGAAGTCATCACCATTACCAAATCATTGAGTAGTGAAGAGGTAAGCAACGTAGTAAAATCTTATAGTAATAGGTCACAAAATCTGATACCACCAGTCACATTTACAGTTGTTTGGAATATCTTTCCTCTAGACAGAGAAGAAAAATGTAATGTACATCATAAACACGTTTATCGTTAAATATAAACCACCAAAATATCTGCGGTCACAGACATTGAAATCTACAAGTCCACTTGTGTTAGGTCCAATATTAGTTAAGCCTTTATTAAGTACGTTTTTTGCTTTAGTTTACTTAGGGCTAAACTTTACCGTACTTAAAACTATCAATAATTAAACTTATAATGTTATTCTATGACTTAACGTTACACCTTTTTAAAAACTTTGATAAGCTTTTAATATGTTGTTGAACAAAATGTCTACTAAAGTATAGTTACATCCGTTGTAATGAATTGCGAGCGCATGTGTACTTAAGACAGTGAGGTACGCGGGTATTTCTTAGGCAAAAACTGAGTATTATTATGATAGATATTTCTCCACAATCTAATTGTTGCACTTGTGGGGGGGGGGATAAGAAAACGATAATGATTTTTAAATTCATATAGAGATAGAGTATTAAAGAGGTGCGGAGGAGTGGCTTTATATGTAAAATGTGAGTAACGTCCTGGTGAAGTTGGGGATATCAAAGATAATAGCAAGGAGATTGAATCCATTTGGGTTTCTATTAATGGATATAAAGGGAAAAGGCTTTTAGTGGGAATTTGTTACAGACCATCAGATGATACTGATTAAATTAGTGAGAAACTTTACAATGAGATTAAGATTTCAGTTGTTAATGAAGTCATAATTATGGGTGATTTTAATTACAGCCATATAGATTGGGAAATGCTAGTCATACCATGAGGGAGAAAGGTTTTTGGAAACTGTTCAGGATGGCTTTCTTCACCAGTTGGTCAAGGAACCAACTATAAACAATGCTAGTTTAGATTTATTGTTAACTTATAAAAATGATTGAGACGGTGGAAATCGGGGAACATCTGGGTGCAAGTAATCATTGCTCTATTAGGTTCAATGTTTTCCTGCATATGGAGATAAGGAATAATGACATTTTGGTTACAAATTTCAAAAAAGCAAGTTTTGATGGGATGCAATAAGAATTATCTGTTGTGAATTGGGTAGCTGAGTTATTTAGAGACACTGATCAGATGTGGAAGATTTTTAAATATTCAAGGTAAACATATTCCCAATAGAAAGAAAAGGGTAACTACAAGTAAAAAAACAGGTTGGTTCACAAAGAGATGAAGAGAATAAATTAATGAAAAGTTATCATAAATTTACGAAATTTAAATTGACTGGTATGACAGGAGACTTAGAAGGTCAAGAAAGTTGGTGAAACAGGAAATTAGGACATCAGAAAGGTTGGCTGAAAATGTAAAAAGTAAAAGTAAATATTTCTTTAACTACATTAAGGGTAAACAAATTGTTAGGATGGGGGTAGGATCCTTGAGGGATGATAAAGGAAGGCTAGTACCTGATGATTATAAGGTGACTGGGTTATTAAATTTTGCTTTTTCTTCAATTTTTACTGATGAATATTTAAGCAGTATTCCACATCTGGTATAGTGTATTTTCTGGTATAAAGCTAGTATAGTGTATTGTCTGGTATAAAGCTAGTATAGTGTATCGTCTGGTTTAAAGCTGGTATAGTGTATTGTCTGGTTTAAAGCTAGTATAGTGTATTGTCTGGTTTAAAGCTAGTAGAGTGTATTGTCTCGTATAAAGCTAGTATAGTGTATTGTCTGGTATCAAGCTAGTATAGTATATCGTCTGGTTTAAAGCTGGTATAATGTAATGTCTGGTTAAAGTCGAGTATAGTATATCGTCT
>NW_013744644.1:0-2223 GCF_000517525.1 Limulus polyphemus
TAATATAAAAACTGTGTAACACTACTTATTTAATATAAAAACTAGTGTAACACTACTTATTTAAATATAAAAACTAGTGTAACACTACTTATTTAATAATAAAAACTAGTGTAACACTACTTATTTAATTAATAAAACTAAGTGTACACTACTTATTTAGTAATATAAAAAACTGTGTAACACTACTTATTTAAATATAAAAAACTGTGTAACACTACTTATTTAAATATAATACTTGAGCAATTTATAACCAATCAATTTTTATTAGAAAAAACATTTCATCTCTGTAATTATATATATAGCTATTTATGTTACTGTTTTTCGAATTTACTAAAATTTACTAATTATGAGAAATTCATAGTTATTACAATACATGTTCGTAACTTCTAGAATACTAGTATAAATTACTCACGCTCTGCTGCGGGGCTCAAAAGCCCTCACATGATTCACCGAAGCCTCAATGTACCGGTCCAGATCTTCCATTGTTCCTGACCGATTCAGTAGCTACCCCAAAGAAGGTTCGTGCCCGCTCGTGGTCCATGAGCATATGTGGCAAGTTTGGTTCCGCTAGCTTGTGAATGGGGATGCCACCGGGGTCCTGAGGGGGCCAGGAACATAAAATGTCTTGTCGGATTCGAGTTCATCGTCTCTGAAAACGTATAGCTAGAGCTCATCACGCCTGTTTGACATTCCGGGTTAGTCCTGCTAGATCCAAAACAGCGGCAGGAGTTCGTGGAAAAAGCAAACAAACCCACAACGTGAATTAGTATAGAATTATCACTAAAACCTAGGGATTGTACTATTCACCATTATTCTAATAAATTGTATTTGCTCGTGTTTTGACACGTATAACAAAAGTAAGAGCTATAATATTTGGTACTATTTTTAGTTGTGATTTGGAAATCACATTTTTTGTCACGTTGGTTGGTAGAACATTTGCGGTAATCGAATTTTTTTTGTTATTTGTGATATATATGTATAAGAGCTTCTCAGTTGAATTTGTTGAGAAATCTAAGACGCATTGCTTTTTTTATGGATATTCATCTTATGGTCTATGAATAAAATACAACACTTATGTATGTTTGGTTGACATGGGATTTAAACAGGATAATAAAGATGACCCATCAGGTAATGTTTGAACACAGGAATATAACATTTAATAGGGACGTGTTTAAACAGCATAATAAGGGTTTAAATAGGATAACAAAGATAACCCATCAGGCAATGCTTCAACACAGGAATACAATATTTAATAAGGACGTGTTTAAACAGAATGGTAAGGGTTTAAACAGGATAATAAAGATGACCCATTAGGCAATACTTCAACACCGGAATACAACATTTAATAAGGACGTGTTTAAACAGCATAATAAGGGTTTAAACGCGATAATAAAGATAACCCTTGAAGCAATGATTTTTCAACACGGGAATAAATTTAATAAGGACGTGTTTAAACAGTATGATAAGGGTTTAAACAGGATAATAAATATGACCCATTAGGTAGTGTTTCGACACAGGTATACAACATTTAACCGGGCGATATTTTGATAACGCGAAAATGAAGATGAATATAACATTTTAAAATAATTATTTAAGTTTCACCAATGGAATAAACACTTTGTAAGATTCTTACTATTTCCATACTAAGACTTTTCGAACCAAGTTTTTTATGTTACAAATTTTTATTTGTTTAATTACTTTTTTGCATCTATAAAAGCTGATATAAAAAACTCTGTGAAAGACTCACAGACAAGTAGCTTAAAAACCGAGTTAGTTACACGCACGATTCTTCTTAAACTTCTGTTTCGATTCCATCTGCTTTTATTGATATTTATTTTATGTCAAATTCAAGGCGTCTTCTACGAAGCCGAGAGACTCGAACTTATGCATAACGTGTGAACTGATAACGTTGTCTGCATTCGTTCTATTTCTCTGAAGCTTACAATGCATCTATTTGCTTTTCCGCCAGTTAGCGGTGACGTGATAGTTAGCGTAAAGAGCTTTTCAACATTTCACCTTTAACAACTTAGTGAATGTTTCATGTCTCTCTGAAAGTGTAAGATGACAGCGTTTATTCCTCTATGTGTTATGTTTCATCATCCAAAATTTAATCGTGGAGAAAAAAACAATTAACATTCTGTTTAAACGTGCCCTTATTAAATGTTCTTATGTCTGTTTAAAAACATTGGATGACTTAACGTTTTTGTTCAAACATTACCTGAT
>NW_013744645.1:0-1250 GCF_000517525.1 Limulus polyphemus
TCCTTTGTGATACCAAACCTTTGTTCAATCAGAGGAAGGGCGTCGTCTCGGGCAAAACGTTAACATTAAAACAATTTTTGCGTGGAGTCTCCCCTTTTTTTGAGTTCAAATAAAACTAGTAAAACTAATCGTTATTTATTTTCCATAGATTGGTACAACAAAATTAACTGTTACAACTCGTATACAATAGTATTTATGTTGGTTACAAGTTCTCCATCTGGTACTGCCCCCAACCATTTCCCCCATTATAATGATATGCTACTTTTAATCTTTTATTTTAGTGCCGTAACACCCATGTAGGCTCGTAGTCCGGCCTACACAAACATTTAGGCCTAACTATGCCACTGCATCTGTCTTCAGACAACCAAATATTCAACAGCTAGGATGAAATACAACAATGAGAAAAAACATTGTGTGGCAAAATAACTTCGCTGAGAACTGGCGAAAATCTGGTGTTAGAGGGTTTTATCACAAAATGCTGTGAAAACGCCAGAAGATCCGTTAAAAGTTAATAGAAACACGTCTAGCTTATTTAGAAACCAAGCTAGATGACCCATTCTATGAAAATAGTAGACTGAATTGTTTTTGTTATTCACGGACACTCAAACAGCTTATAACAATTCCCTATATCTTTATCCCGAATTCAGAAATGCACAATAATTAATATCTTGTGATCAATATAAAAATGAATAAAAACCCTATAACCCGAGCGCTTTCGAAAGATACACCTTTCTTATTCAGGGGTAAACTGGGATCAATATGTTAATTATAGGCATTGAAACTTTAATATAAAAAGTTTCGACATAGTTGTCGTACTAAGCTATACAGCCACTTAATGCTAAGTACCAAATATTTACTATTTTTATCTTATTACTCATAGTTACCAAATAATAATTAGTTTATAGCCTATGTTCTAGCTGGCAACTTGCTGCCATTCTTTTAGGAGTCACGAGAAGGGCTATACGTGGTAGCAAGAGCCAAAAATCTATTATAGGTCTCAGCTGCTTTTCTAACAAGTTTCAGGTTCAAATATACCACCACTCGCCTATTCACGCAGTCCTTCCCAGACGATGGCAGCACATTAGCTGCCAAAAATTACATTTTGTTTTAATTTCGCGCAAAGCTACACGAGGGCTACCTGCGCTGGTCGTCGCTAATTTAGCACTGGTAGACAACAGGGAAGGTAGCTAGTCAACACCACCCACCGCCAACTCTTGTTTCTAACATATTACATGCTTCTGTGCCGTTTC
>NW_013744646.1:0-868 GCF_000517525.1 Limulus polyphemus
GCAGGGATTGTTGTAAGTCTTTAATCTCTTGCTGTACTTAACATAGGAATTGGTAGGGGTTGTTCTAAGTCTTTAATGTCTTGCTGTAACTAATCTGTTTCTGACAGGGGTTGTTCGTAAGTTTTTAATTTATTGTTGTATTTAACATAGAATTGTCAAGGTTTGTTATAAGTATTTAATGTGTTGTTGTATCTAGCCTCGTACTGGCATAGTTTATTCGTAAGTTTTAATCTCTTGTTGTATTTAACATGGAACTGTTAGGGACTGTTGTAAGTCTTTAACGTGTTGTTGTATCCAACCTAGTACTTGCAGGGGTGGTTTTAAGTCACAAATGTGTTGTTGTAACTAAGCTGGTACTTACATGGGTTGTTCATAAGTTTTAATCTCTTCTTGTATTTAACATGGAATTGGCAATGGTTGTTGTAAGTCTTTTAAATGTTGTTGTATATAACCTGGAAATGACAGGGGTTGTTATAAGTCTTTAATCTCCATTTCTATTTAACAAAAAATTTGCAGGGGTTGTGGAATGTTTTTAATATGTTGTTATATCTAACCTAGTACTTGCAGGGATGGTTGAGAGTCTTTAATGTGTTTTTATAACTAACTTGCTATTGGCAGGTGTTGTTCCTAAAATTTTATTTTTTTGTAGTATTTAACATGGAATTGGCAAGGATTGTTGTAAGTCTTTAATGTGGTGTTGTATCTAACCTTCTAATAGCAGGGTTTGTTGTAAGTCTTTAATCACTTGTTGTATTTAACATGATATTGGCAGGGGTTGTTGTAACTCTTTAATGTGTTGTTCTTTTAAAATGGAATTGACAGGGGTTGTTGTAACTCTTCAATGTGTTGTTGTATCTAACCTAGTACA
>NW_013744647.1:0-2602 GCF_000517525.1 Limulus polyphemus
ATCACTCCTAGTACTGACTATTCATGTCGTGGAATGTGACTTCGGACAGGACTGAAGATGTCTGCATTAGGAATTAGCTGCGGGGTTTGGAAGGGGCTTCCCGTTGTCTGATGCTGATTAGGTCGATGGCTAATACATCCTCCTTGTGTAAAATACAGTAAATCATCCTTTAATGTATTCAATTCACTTTTAAATTTACTAATGTTTTCCATTTGTACTTCTTGCCACTGTTGTTGACTTTCCTGTAGTTGCTGCTGGCTTTCTTCCTGTTTCCTTTCTTGTTCCAGTTGCCACTGCTGTAATTTTTCTTCTTGTTTCTTTTCTTTTCCCCCCAACAACTGCTGTAATCTCTCTTCTTGTTTATTTTCTTTCTCCTCCAACCACTGCTGTAGTCTCTCTTGTTTACTTTGCAGTTCGAGCTGCCATTGTTGTAGGTTTTCTTGTAACTGCTGTCGTCTTTCTTCTTGTTTCTTTTCTTTTTCCTCCAAGAACTGCTGTAATTTCTCTTCTTGTTTCTTTTCTTTTTCTTCCAACAACTGTTGCAATCTCTCTTCTTGTTTCTTTTCTCGTTCTTCTTGTTCCTTTTTCTTTTTCCTCCAACAACTGCTGTAATCTCTCTTCTTGTTTATTTTCTCGTTCTTCTTGTTTCTTTTGCTGTTCTTGTATTGCAGCCATCAAATCTGCTAAGCTGTAGTTTGATTTTCCGCCTCTCGTTTCCATTTTTTTTCCTCCCACTTCTGAAACCAATTTGTTACGTCTCCGTTCGTTAGTTGATTTTCCGTAACTTCGTTCCGACGAAACTTTAGCGACACAAGTCCTTTCTTAATAAAACTGGTTTATTCTTTCCGAATACAACTTTACGATACACTTAATTTCAACAGTCACGCTATAACAAACGCTATATCTCACGTGGCCAACAATATTTTGTCCGCATACATTCAATTACTCATTACACTGTTCCCCGTCACGTTGTGACCACCTTATATATATACAAGACTAACACATATCTAGTAAATGCTAGGGCATTCTTGAAGGAACAGGATATTTCTAGAAAACGGGTGGCGTGATACTAGTCACGTGACCTCGCTGACGCAACAATATTAAAACGTATGAGTGTTACAGAGTATGTATAATGAAAATATTAAATCTTTCGAGTGGTGGAATATGCAAAATAAAAATAAATAAAATTCCTCTTTTTTTAATTGGATTAATATATCTTAGTGTTCATATTGACTTGAGTGCCAATCGCTCACCAGAAAACAACAACAACTCCAGATCTAAACTGAGGAGGCCAGTTTCAGACACCAAATAAACATTTACTCCTAAAATTCTTTCATACAATGTCGTCTAACCTAGACTGGCTGATGAAAACTTGGAAGATGTAATTTAAAGTGACCATGCATTTCAATACTAATAACTTTTAACTTTAATAATAATAAAAACTTGATAAAAAATGCTTTGAAACATCGATCATTCCTCCTCTAAATATTATATTTTCAGATGTATTTTAGTCATTCGACGTTAGCCTTTCAAGTACCATTCATGTACCATATATAAAACGACAAATAACATTTCATCGAAATCAAGTTACAGTCCCAAGGCATACGAAGAGACCAGTGTGCTCTAACTTCCTATCACACTGGCTCATAAACTTATCTGAGAAGGAAATCAGAGAGCGACTAAACATGTGTATGTGATTTGGCTGATCCAGTTAGATGATCAAAAATCAACTCAAAGGTTTGACAACTGTTAGATCGAAATGACTACAGCTGCGGAAACTGACACACGATGACTTATCGAACAGAAGTACAACGTTCAACAGTTGGTCTCGACACACGATGACCCATCGAACAGAAGTACAAAGTTCAACAGTGGGTCTCGACACACGATGACCCATCGAACAGAAGGACAAAGATCAACAGTTGGTTTCGACACACGATGACCCATTGAACAGAAGGACAAGTTTCAGCAGTTGGTCTCGACACACGATGACCTGTCGAACAGAAGTACAACGTTCAACAGTTGGCCTCGACACACGATGACCTGTCGAAAAGAAGGACAAAATTCAACGGTTTGTCTCGACCTATTCAGTGTTCTGTTTTTGCTGCAAGATTTTGGGCATAGCTAACAATTCACTGTAGTCCAATGGAACAACGGGCTAGAAAAATATGTCAGCACCTTTACGTCAACAGATCATCTGAAGACATTTCATCAACTGAAATTAATTAGAACATCTACTGAAAATGAACAAAACAATCGATACAAAGAGCCTGCGCCTGATGGAGCATTGGCGAGCTGTACTTGAAAGACTTATTGTATCGACAAGAGTAGATGGAATATTGGAAGAACGCCTTACATGGAAATGGACATCCAGCTGATGCAATTATTGTCCAACAAGATTCAGACTCATGTGTTAATTACCACTAGACTAAGCCACACAGAACATGATAACTTGTTTGGTAACAGCTACTAGTACAGAACAGAATAACTTGTTTGGTAACAGCTACTGGTACAGAACAGAATAACTTGTTTAGTAACAGCTACTGGTACAGAACAGAATAACTTGTTGGTAACATCTATTGGTACAGAACAGAATAACTTG
>NW_013744648.1:0-2003 GCF_000517525.1 Limulus polyphemus
AAATAAAAATGTCGCTTTAAAAATATGATACGTTTAAAATATTGTCTTAAGACTAGTATAATTAGCTTTAGTTGAAACAGAAGGTGGTATCTCATAACAGAACAATGTACTTGAAATTTCTCACATCGCATCATTTCATATATGTGCTGTAAACCTGAATTTACATTCATCAGCCACATCGCATTTTGTTTAGTGTAACTTTAACATTGTATAATATCCACCAAGGATCAGAAGACGTTGAATATCAACCAGTAATTAACAAATGTAGATGTACCACTTATTTGGAAAACTGCGTATATAGTGACCTGTGAAAGGCGGTAAATCACCTACTTGGTTTGAAAAGGTTGGGTATGTCTGAGCTAGTGATTTAAAATGTGCGATTTATTACGGAACACTGGGTATCAGTGACCAAAGAAAGATAAGATACTTGCTAATGATCTAGAGAAGATGAATACCAGCTTTTGATGGAAGTTTTTTTTTCTTGTTTGTTTGTTTTTGGAATTTCGCACAAAGCTACACGAGGGCTATCTGCGCTAGCCGTCCCTAATTTAGCAGTGTAAGACTAGAGTGAAGGCAGCTAGTCATCACCACCCACCGCCAACTCTTGGGCTACTCTTTTACCACACGAATAGTGGGATTGACCGTCACATTATAACGCCCCGACGGCTGAAAGGGCGAGCATGTTTGGTGGGATGCGGATTCGAACCCGCGATCCTCAGATTGTGAGTCGAGCGCCTTATCCACCTGGCCATGCCGGGCGCATTGATGGAAGAAAGAACATCTGCAATCGTGAAGGCAAGGTTGAATATCATTTTTAGATCAGCTAATGATCAAATACCTTAGAATAAAATAGAATGAATATCAGGTGGTTACAAATTATTGGTAGGATATTAAGATGGAGAATCTGCTAATGACATGAGAGATGTTAAATATTTGTAAATATCTAAATAAATAAAGGATGTAAACCAATGATAAAGAAATAAATTGTATTCATCATTTATTTGTGAAAGTTCAAATGTTAAGTAGTAACGAAAGAAAGGTAAAACTGTCCTCCTGTTGTGACCTAAACAGAAATATATTACTCAGTACTCAAGACTGTTAAACATCGGCTAAGCTTAAACAGAAAGATATCACTCAATCATCGAGATTTTTCAAAATCAGCTAGTAGCTATCTTCAGTTGGATATATATATGTCATTGATCTAGGAAAGCTAAGTTGTTGAGTAACAGCCACTGATTAAAAGATAGGTAATTGGGTTTGATTTGGTTGTTATTAAAGCACAAAGGTACACAATGAGCTAGCTGTCTTCTACACACCGGAGCATCGAAGTCTGATTTTTAACGTCATGACACTGAATACTTACTACTGAGCCACCAGGGGTTGCTAAAAGATAGATTATTATTATTATTTTATTGTTTTTGACTGACAGCGATTAAAATGATGTTCAACATATGGCAGTGTTTAAAAAGGGGGGGGGAGATTCATCCATTGAATAACGTGCCTTAAAATATCGACAAATGAAGTATTAATATATAACGTTATAACTCTAACGTTTTTCTTTGTTTTTTGTCAATATCATCTTGTTTCTTTGTTCGGATATTCTCACAAAGCTACATAAGATCTATCTGTACATAGTTGCCACTAATATTGAACCAATAGATATAGCTACCTCAGCCAATACAAAAATTCACCCAGATTCCACCTGCAAAAAAGGATACAATGAAAACTCAATCCACTCAGACTCAACCACCATTAAACAACTCTTCAACATCGACTGACTTTTTCTAAACACAGACCTGTTAAACCCAGACACGCATCTCCAAGAAAGACTGGAGAACTCAGACAGAAGAACAGCCTGTCGATAACTTTCGCAGATTCCTTCGCTCATCATCCAGACAGTCTCATTCACCCTACGATTACAGGACCGACTCCGCGTTCGACGAAAACTTCCAGTACCAGTTCCCGAGTTCTCAACATTTTTATGCCGACGTAGAAGAACCAGT
>NW_013744649.1:0-1999 GCF_000517525.1 Limulus polyphemus
AAGAAATACTACTTTATACATTTTTTTTTTTGCTGTCATGTGATATTACATTGCTTTTTATATTTACATAATTCCTTAGTCAAGTTTTATATTACATCATGTCAAATACCAATGCTTTGAATTCATTTCTGTTTATATATTCTGTGTAACTACAAAGTATGTTAATCAACTTGGACTGTTACATAGATTTCAGAAAACTGTGTGGTTGTGACTCTAATCAAAATAGAAATTAGTTATTGAGACCAGACAACTTAGGTTTATATACATTACTCAAACAAAACAGTTTATTTTGAGTGTGTCATAATTTCCAGTTGAGAATTATGTGGATATGTTCTATAATGGAGATTCTGTTTCACATTTTATTTATACATGTAATCATATTCATCAAACTTTTCTGTTACAGGAAACCTCACACCATGTGTATTTGGTTATGGAAGTAAGTTATCTTTCATTATTTAGATTTGTACATAAATATTCCAAGTTAACATATTCATGTTAGAACTTTGTTTATACTTTGAGTAAAAGTATGTGGCTGATATTTTATTTAAATATTTTTGTGTGACTCTTTTGTCATATATACAGTATATTTATTCTTTGTACAATTCTTACCAGGGAATATGAAGTAATTTTAAGTTTTTTAATTGTTTTTATTGTACCAGATTAACACATTTAATACAATTTACAACAAAAGTTTGAACGAAGGTCATTTTCATGTAAGATGTTTTTTAATCACCGTAGAAAATTAATAGTCAATCCTACTATATAATTAAGAACAGTCATTTTAGAAGGCAGATGCTGCTGACTGGTTGTCCTCCCTCTGATCAACAGTTCTAAATTAGGGATGATTATGTCTGATTCTTTGGGCCTCTGACCTGCAAGTTTCGATCATGTATTGTTTTTGGTGTCATTCAGGCATAAATTACAAATTAAGAATTTTGTACGAGTATGTTGCATGTTAAGCATGTAGTGGAATAAATCTTGGTTCTTTATAAATCTGCTAACCTAATACTTCCTTGATTGACAAAGTTAGTAACCTGTATGACTATTTAAGTCTAATTATTAACTCTCAATATGAGCTTGGTCGATTTGACTGACCATGTGATCTTTTTTGTACTCGTTTTAAAGTCTTTATAGATTTCATATTTATAACTCTCAATATTATAAGTCTTTCACATAGAAAAAAATCATATTGTTAGTGAAGTATTTTAAATAAAATAAAATATAGATTTGTCCATTAATATATTGAGTACTTGTTTTGAATAGTCCGTGTGCAAAGTAATTTTCATGTCAAAATTAAAAATACTTTTCCTCATCTCTAAAACCTCAAATTTCCTTTGTGTAATCCCTAAAAACCTTCTAAATGCATTTCATTACATTTCTTTCAGTGAACTTTATAGTTTATCTGTTATTTTCTCTACCCTATCTCAAAATGGGATCGATCAATTCGACCGACCTCGTAACCACCAGAAAAATAATTGAAATAAAACTAAATTACCCTTTTTTCTTTCTAGAATGACTTCAAATTGTAACATGAAACTACATTCGTTTATCCTAAGTAGCTCTAAGTTAGTAACATTATACATCTATTTATAATTAAATTCTATTGTTTTATTGCCCTTTGAACCGTGTCTAACTACTATCCATCCCATTATAAGTTGTAAATCACCTGGGGAATGTGCAGCTCATGTTACACTATCCAATTACATTACCCACGAGCTACTTGCATGCGTGCCTCATGAACCATTTTAATTATATTATTATTATTACTTATCTTCCCTAATCTAGTCGTAAATAACTTAAAAAGGTCCATATTTTTTGGTTTTAGTTACTTTTATAATAATAAATAGAGAATAAATATGAAAACCATAAATAAAGTACTTACCCAATCTTCTTTTTTCTTGCCCTCGACTGTCAAGGACAGTTAAGCCTGACTTCTTATAGTAATGCACTTAATAATTTTTATTTAATTAAATAATGCACCAAAGAATATAGACTAATT
>NW_013744650.1:0-2122 GCF_000517525.1 Limulus polyphemus
CTAGTTATAATGTGTTAGTATGGGTAAGTAACTAAGCTCAGCACCTAATTACACTCCATACTGACACTACCTAGTTATAATGTGTTAGTATGGGTAAGTAACTAAGCTCAGCACCTGATTACACTCCATACTAACACTACCTAATTATAATGTGTTAGTACGGGTAAGTAACTAGGCTCAGCACTTAATTATACTCCATACTAACACTACTTAGTTATAATGTGTTAACACAGTATGGGTAAGTAACTAGGCTTAGCACCTAATTACACTCTATACTAACACTAAGTAGTTATAATGTGTTAACACAGTATGGGTAAGTAACTAGGCTTAGCACCTAATTACACTCTATACTACCACTAAGTAGTTATAATGTGTTAGTATGGGTGAGTAACTAGGCTCAGCACCTAATTACACTCCAACTAACACTAAGTAGCTATAATATGTTAGTATGGGTAAGTAACTAGGCTTAGCATATAATTATACATGCTCCCTAATGGCACAGTGGTATGTCTGCGGACTTACAAAGCTAGAAACCGGGTTTCGATACCCGTGGTGGGCAGAGCACAGATAGCCCTTTCTGTAGCTTTGTGCTTAATAATAAACAAACAAACAAACCTAATTACACTCCATATTAACACTACTTAGTTATAATGTGTTAGTATGGGTAAGTAACTAGGCTTAGCACCTAATTACACTCAATACTAACACTACCTAGTTATAACGTGTTAGTATATTAAGCATTCTAAAACACTGGAATCTTAATCAGAAAATTGTTATATTTCTACTGATTAATGATTTTTTTCAGGTTTATTAATTAATTTTTCGTATGAACAGAATTGGACCCCAGTTTTGATGTCTTACGATAAACATTCTATGAAATAAATGCCAATATTTTTTCGGTTTCGAAATGAAATTATTTTCAGTTCTTCCCCTGCATAGAACGCTTAATATTTGTTACTTTCTATCTTATGTCGTTCTAAAGACAAGAAATAATAAATCAGTTTAATTTATGTAAAAAGTAGTTATTCAGTTTGAGATAAATTGTGCGAGATTTCATAGTTCTAATCAATACTCAATGGTAACATTTATGGGTCTTTAATAACATTTCTTATCTTTAACCTATATTTCAAATACTGTTAACTTTTATCAGTTGTATATTATTAAATTCGATTCATAAGGCTTTAAATTGTCCGTTTCGGCTTTTGTACTGTGTTTGACCTACTTTCTATCTTTTCCCTGTAGCTGGAATATATCATCGTGAAGACGTATTCAGCTTTTGCCTAATTTGTATTTCTTAAAGTCTGATCATTTTGGTGCTTTTTAACCTTTATACAATTCAATGTAACGAACAATCAATTTGGTAGAAAACGATTTTCATAATTCAGAAGAGACTTGAACGAAAGAAAAAAAAAAAGAACAACACTTGGAATGGATTTCATCGACAAATTTCTAAGACGAAACAACTGGTCAAACGAACGACCGATAACGTAACCACCACAAAGAAATGATCGCAAGAGTTTTTTTGTCTCATAACTGCTGAAATTCAATTTAATTCCGGATCGCCAGACACTTCCGAATTTTATATGCAGAAAATTGTTTGTTTGTTTGTTTGTTTTAATTTCGCGCAAAGCTACACGAGGGCTATTGCGCTAGCCGTCCCTAATTTAGCAGTGTAAGACTAGAGGGGAGGCAGCTAGTCATCACCACCCACCGCCAACTCTTGGGCTACTCTTTTTACCAACCAATAGTGGGATTGACCGTCACATTATAACGCCTCCACGGCTGAAAGAGCGAGCATGTTTGGTGGGACGGATGCAGAAAATTAGAAATTGTACACACCAGCCATAAGAAAATAAAATTAGAAATACATTAAATACTTTTGACAAGAATATTAACTAGAAAGAAGTTGGCACTAATGTTATTAATATTAGTTGATCTAAACTGAATTTCCTTCAGAAAATAAGCATCTTCGTGTAGTTAAAAACAAGTTAAAAATATAAAATTCTAGTTCGTTCTTCCTTTGAGTGCGCTTTTTCTGTTCGTTTTACGTCCCTATATTATAAGCGATATATTAACAACAAGACCCCCAGTGGCAAACTACATGCCTGTGGAATTACAACGC
>NW_013744651.1:0-3066 GCF_000517525.1 Limulus polyphemus
CCCCAATAGCTCGTATCGTTCTATGACCACTCTTGACTTCAGTCTGCAGTCAATGTGTTAATTAACTCATATATTTACAACATATATACATATGTTTTTTGAAGTCCGGGAGGATTAAATAGGTCCCAATAACTAGAATCGTTCTATGACCTACAGTTGACTTTAGTCTGTTGCTAATGTGTTAAATAACTCATATATTTACAACATATCTACATCTGTTTCCTTGAGTCCGACTGAATTAAAAAGGACCCAATAGCTATATTCGTTCTACGACACACTGTTGATATTAGTCTGCAGCCAATGTGTTAAATAACTCATAAATTTACAACATACCTACATGTGTTTCCTTATGTCCGACTGGATTAAATAGTACCCAATAGCTAATGTCGTTCTATGACCCATTGTTGACTTTAATCAGCAGCCAATGTGTTAATTAACTCATATATTTACCACATATCTTCATGTGTTTCCTTACGTCCGAGTGGATTATATAGGAACCAATAGCTATTATCGTTCTATGACCCACGTTTGTCTTCAGTGCGGTCAATGTGTTAATTAACTCATATATTTACCACATATCTACATGTGTTTTTTTAAGTCCGAGTGGATTAAATAGGTTCTAATAACTAGTGTCGTTCTATGACCCTCACTTGACTTTAGTCTGCATCCAATGTGTTAAATAACTCGTATATTTACAGCATATGTAGATGTGTTTCCTTAAGTCCAAGTGGATTAAATAGCCCCCAATAGCTAGTATCGTTCTATGACCCACTCTTGACTTCAGTCTGCAGTCAATGTGTTAATTAACTCATATATTTACAACATATCTACATGTGTTTCCTTACGTCCGAGTGGATTAAATATGTCCCAATAACTAGTATCTTTCTATGACCTACTGTTAACTTTAGTCTGCAATCAATGTTTTAAGTAACTCGTATATTTACAAGATATCTACATGTGTTTCCTTAAGTCTGAGTGGAGTAATTAGGCCACAATAGCTAGTATCGTTCTATGACCCTCACTTGACTTTAGTCTGCAGCCAATGTGTTAATAACTCGTATGTTTACAACATATCTACATGTGTTTCCATAAAGTCCGAGTGGATTAAATAGCCCCAATAGCTAGTATCGTTCTATGGCCCACTCTTGACTTCAGTCCGCAGTCAATGTGTTAATTAACTCATATATTTATCATATATCTACATGTGTTTTTTAAGTCCGAGTGGATTAAATAGGTCCCAATAACTAGCATCTTTCTATAACCCACTGTTGACTTTAGTCTGCAGTATGTGTGTTAAGTAACTCGTATATTTATAACATATCTATATGTGTTTCCTTAAGTCCGAGAGGATTAAATCGGTCCCAATAACTAGTATCGTTCTATGGCCCACTCTTGACATCAGTCTGAAGTATATATGAGTTAATTAACTCATATATTTCCAACATATCTACATTTGTTTTTTTTAAGTCCGAGTGGATTAAATAAATCCCAATAAATAGAATCGTTCTATGACCTACTGTTGACTTTATTCTGCAGCCAATGTGTTAAATAACTCATATATTTACAATATATCTACATGTGTTTCCTTACGTCCGAGTGGATTAAATAAGAACCAATAGCCAGTATCGTTCTATGACCCTCACTTGACTTTAGTCTGCAGCCATTGTGTTAAATAACTCATATATTTACAACATATCTACATGTGTTTCCTTACGTCCGAGTGGATTAAATAAGAACCAATAGCTAGTATCGTTCTATGACCCACTTTTGTCTTCTGTCTGCAGTCAATGTGTTAATTAACTCATATATTTACAATATATCTACATGTGTTTTTATTAGTTTGAGTGGATTAAATAGGTCCCAATAACTATTATCTTTCTATGACCCACTGTTGACTTTAGCCAGCAGCCAATGTGTTAATTAACTCATATATTTACAGCATATCTACATGTGTGTTTTAAGTCCGAATGGATTAAATAGGACACAATAGCTGGTATCGTTCTATGATCCACTCTTGACTTCAGTTTGCAGTCAATGTGTTAAGTAACTCGTATATTTACAACATATCTACATGTGTTTCCTTAAGTCCGAGTGGATTAAATAGCTCCCAACAGCTATTATTGTTCTATGACATACTGTTGACTTTAGTCTGCAGCCAATGTGTTAAATAACTCATATATTTACAACATATCTATATGTGTTTCCTTACGTCCAAGTGGATTAAAGAGGAACCAATAGCTAGTATCGTTCTATGACCCACTTTTGTCTTCAGTCTGCGGTCAATGTGTTAATTAACTCATATATTTACCACATATCTACATGTGTTTTTTTAAGTCCGAGTGGATTAAATAGGTCCCAATAACTAGTATCTTTCTCTGACACACTGTTGATATTAGTCTGCAGCCAATGTGTTAAATAACTCATAAATTTACAACTTATCTACATGTGTTTCCTTAAGTCAGAGTGGATTAAATAGTACCCAATAGCTAATGTCGTAATATGAGCCACTGTTGACTTTAGTCAGCAGCCAATGTGTTAATTAACTCATATATTTACCACATATATTCAAGTGTTTCCTTACGTCCGATGGGGATTATATAGGAACCAATAGCTAGTATCGTTCTATGACCCACTTTTGTCTTCAGTCTGCGGTCAATGTGTTAATTAACTCATATATTTACCACATATCTACATGTGTTTTTTTAAGACCGAGTGGATTAAATAGGTCCCAATAACAAGTGTCGTTCTATGACCCTCACTTGACTTTAGTCTGCAGCCAATGTTTAAATAACTCATATATTTACAACATATATACATGTGTTTACTTACGTCCGAGTGGATTAAATAGGTCCCAATAACTGGTATTTTTCTATGACCTACTGTTAACTTTAGTCTGCAATCAATGTGTTAAGTAACTCGTATATTTACAACATATCAACATGTGTTTCCTTAAGTCTCAGTGGATTAATTAGGCCCCAATAGCTAGTATCGTTCTATAACCCACTGTTGATTTAGTCTGCAGCCAATGTGTTAAGTAACTCGTATATTTACAAAGCCCCCAATAGA
>NW_013744652.1:0-2003 GCF_000517525.1 Limulus polyphemus
GATTCAATGCGAGCTTTTTCGTTCTCGAGACGTTTATTTTCTTTTTCAGCTTCAATACGAGTTTGTTCTTTCTCGTTCTCGGCTTCGATACGAGCTTGTTCGAGCTCGAGTTTTAGCTGGATCTCTAATTTATCCTTATCACTTAACCCCGATTGGCTAGTAGGGACACCAGAGTATTCCCCTAATGTTTCTTCAGGCAACAAAATCATCATCGACTAGTATTTTGATAATACTCTTTTTTAGTTCATTTTTTCTCAATGATTTTTTAACTTGTAGTTCTAGAACTTTAGCAATTCATTTTTCTTATACTTTTCTAATTGTTCTAGGGAAGGTGCTTCAAGAAAATCTTGATAATCAGACATGATCAAATCTTGTTGGCACTGATAAGTATAAATTCAATTGTGATTTAAATTTAAATTTAGTTTGAAATTTGTCCCTGATTCAGATCTCGAACACGAGCCCCCAATTTATTATGTTACTTATTAGAATTTCAAATGATCTGAAACTGAGCTAAATGATACTTTAAATTTAGTAGTTAAATTATACTTTGGATTTAGCAGTTAAGTAAAAGCCGATATGTAGTTAGTTTATTATATTTCCCAACAAGATTGATACACACTTTTCATTTTTAACACAAATAAGTTTTGATATACACTCAACAATACAATTTACAATAACATTTATTACAAATAGTTATTACAAACATTGATTTACAAACAAAAGTTTCATAAACTTACAAGCAATATAAAGTCTTCTTTCTAGTCTGGAACTTGCTTGATATCTTATCGAGGGTTCATGATGAATGAGTTAATTACGAGTTGATGTAGGTATGATTCGTTTAACGGGAAGCTACCTAGCCTTGTCATTCATTATTCAACAGCCACGCAAGCCAATACTTTTCCTACTGGTGATGTTAGGAAATGTTTGCGTTGACAATACTAATGCCCGATGAGAATCCACTGAAGTTAAAAGATTTTTAATGTTCGAACTTTGTAAAGGTTCCTGGTCAAATATCTGAAGTTTTCCGATTGGTAAGCGTTATAACAATCACAGTTACAGCTTCCGAAGTTTATAGCACATTGACTACAGCAAACCAATAATAGATACTCTCTTTTGGCGCATGGCGCGTTGGTTATTTTTATAGGCGTGTGGAGGCTTTCAAGAAATTTCAGCTTTACCTAATAATACTGGCTACATTTAAACGTTTACGTACATACACATATTGTTGATTCTTACTCTCGAGAATCTTTTATAACTTTGGGGAATAGGCGGGAGTGTCGTAATAAATATTTATCACTATAAGGTATGCATGTTTTAAAATATAAATTTATTCTAAATAAACGTTCATATTAAAATAAATATATAATAACAAATTCGTTACAATACTTAAAACATCGTAATTACAGTGCGATGGCCATAATAACTTTGTAGGAAGAGGTAGCGGAGAAATTAGTGGTGGTGTGGTGCTTTCTCGTAGGCGCTTTCAACACCAAACTCTTAATGTCCTTCCACGTTGTTTCACGTGATTAATCAATAGATAATCATTGGCAGCAATTGAAAGGTCACTGATCAAAGTAGGAAGTTGGTATAACTCAAGAAACGGCTCTTCATACCAGCTTTATGGTGGTTATTGGAGTAGAAACTTCAGCTGAATTTATGTAGTATTGCAATAGTGGCGGCTATTTTTTTCTCACTGCATTGCTTCATAGAGAGTGCTCGCCAAATCTTTCAGATATATACAATTGTGTGACCTCCCCTCTTGTGCGTATGTTGCCTTATAGTATGTTTAATATTCTTTTTTTTTCTTTCTGTGTAAGGACATGGCGTCATCTACGAATGTAGTTAACGTTAACTTACTATAAAGGTAACAAATGCAAAATAACAGCAATAATGGATGTGGAGGGGGTTGTGAAGCATTAACATGTCCATTGTTCCAAACTATCACCCCACAAAGTTTGGTTGAGATTGGCCCAGTGAGTAGAAGTAATTAGATAAAGAACAAG
>NW_013744653.1:0-2000 GCF_000517525.1 Limulus polyphemus
CGCCAACATATCGGCCCCTGCCATCACAGTTTTTAAGGCTAAAGTCACCTGAACGAAATTTGCTGGACCATCGTTGACACTTACGAACGTTCAAAACATTTCCATACACTTCTTTGATATTCTTTGTGGACACAGAGGCGTTGTTTCCCTTCTTCTATTCAAACATCATTACATGCCGAATGTGTGTCTCGTCGTGTGCCATCACTATGAGGGATTAGAGTATACTAAACTTTACACATTATATAGGCTGTACTAACGTTTAGGCAGTTCGTTTAACTATTATACGTGATGTACGTATTTTGGGGGGTGGTTAATGAAAATGTTCCAAAACCCGAATAATTATGAACTAATTAACGATTTGCTATTGTGTTTTTTTATTCTGAATGTGTCTAAGGTTTGTTTGCTTTTACCAAAATACAAAGAGTGGAGTAATAAACGAAAGTACATGACTCGAGAGTAAATGATGTTTTTGGGCCTCAACACAAAATGTTTTGATGGTATTTTATAATTTTAAATCAACGTTATTATACACCATATTAACTTTTCTGGCCATTTTTGAGACATTAATGACACAAAATGTGAAACTTTAGTTAATAGCAGAAAGTTTTTGAAAAAAATGATACTGTGTGTATCGAATTTTGAAAACAACAACAACAAAAGCTGAATTTCTTAAGGTGAACTATATCTATGTCAATACAACAACACTGCTCTAAAACGTTCTTTATTGGCATTAGCCTATAAATTGTACAAAACATTCAGTTAAACCAGGCCAAACATTTGTTTTACAACTTATGTTCACATGGGTTAAACAACCAGCTTAGCAACTATAAGGGTTTAATTACAGCCTTCCCTATTTTTGGACTACTGTCATAAGAGAAAGCGACCTGTCAGCAGCACCCGCCACTACATGGGCTTTGTCCGGCTCATGCGACCTAATAATGGGAATGACTGTCACTTTTATAATGTACTATCAAATATCAAAAGTACATAGAGTGCTCAGCAGCATCTCTGTTAGAACCTAGGAGTTTCTAATATGCACTCTGGCATGCTAAACTTGGGCAGGCCGATTCCTGAAAGATTAGGATTCACGCGTGTATCATGATTGTTTAGAAATTCATTAATACTTAAAATATTTAATGTATGGATTATTTATATACACTTCAAACATTGTTGGTTAAATATTCTTAACTTCCTCTTAACTCAGAGCTCATTGGAATTGTGAGTTCAAATTGTAGAATAATGAGACTTGCATGTTCTCAAACACAGACACGTTAAGTTTCTGTTTGATTATTGGTTTTTAGCGCAAGTCTGCACAAAAGGGTATTTGCGCTGCGCCCACCGCAGGGAATTACCTCCGAATTTTAGCGTCATAAGTCCTCAAGCTTGCAGCTGAGCCACTAGGGAAACGGCTTACGTTTCAGTTTGTAGCCTTCTTCGACAGTATGACATACACCGAAGGATACAGGTTTACTGATCAAAGACATATAACTGAATTATTTTTGAACCTAAAAATATCTGCGGTCTTCACGAGAAAGACAAAAAAACGTAAATAAGACGTTGGTTAGAAACATAATTTTTGTTATACATGTTTTGGTTTACTTCAATAAAAAAATTAAAAAAGATTTAAACATTATAAAAATACTGCTATATGACTGTTGTTAACAAAATAAACATTCGAGTCTTCATACTCTGAATATTTTTGTCTTATATTGTCTGATTCAAGAATCGAGAATAATAACTATGTCTCGGAGATACAATTTTCTGTTGCATTTAATAATTTATTATGACAGCGGAAATCATGTGACGCTGGTAACACGTAATGAGTATCTCGAACGTTCCCGAAGGCTCGAGTGTTTGCCAGATGCACTCTATTTGGTATATATATAAGACCGGCGAGAAGTGACGTCATAGATAAGGGCAGATAGCGAGATATAGAGACAGATAATCGTGTCGAATGAGCGGTAGTGACCGTAAGTAAAGGGCGTGAATCGTTGTGAATT
>NW_013744654.1:0-2001 GCF_000517525.1 Limulus polyphemus
GTAAGGACAATAGAGTCGAAGTACAAGAATAATAGGGTTGTGGTATAATAACAAGAGAGTTGGAGAGTAAGGACAATAGAGTCGAAGTACAAGAATAATAGGGTTGTAGTGTAATAATACCAATAGAATTGGAGTATAATAACAATAGTGATGAAGTGTAATAGCAGTAGGGCTAAAAAGTGTGTTAAACAAACAAAGAAAACCAAACGAGGCACACTAATATGTCCGACAATTCCCATAGCATGAATTTCCTTTCATTGGTAATTAGTACATCTGAAAATCAGGTCCAGTAGCCTCACTGCTTTTGCGTTGTGAGAACTGCACCGTAATGAATATTTGACACAAAACGAAACAAGGTATACTTAATTTTCAGAAGACTTCAGGCAGAATTTTTTGTTTTGTTTCTTAATGACCACGTGAGAAACCTTTTCGAATGTTCCAAACATTACTTGGAAAATCAGGAATTTCTGAAGAGCATTTATAGCATTTAAAGACGATAAAAAGTTGTATATTACATTATGGTATAGGTATCTTGTCACCATGTTACATCGTGATACAGTTAGCACCTCAGCATTATTACGTTGTGATATAGGTCGTATGCCATCAGTATATTTCATAAAGATATGACACATATATATATCACATCACCATGTTACGTCATGATATACGTAGGACGGTATCATCATGTAACACCATGATATTGGTAGCGCGACATCACCATGTTACATCTTTTGATAGGTAGCACTACATCACGTTGCATCTTTGTGTAGATAGCACGACATCACCATGATACATCGTGATATAGGTAGCACATCAGCATGTGACATCATGATATAGGTAGCACATGGCCATGCTACATCTGTAGCAAGAAATCATCATCATGCACCACTATATAGGTTGCACATCACCTAGTATAGATAAAACATCACGTTGTTGCATAATGATATAAATAGCACTTCAGCATATTACTTCCTGGTATAGGTAGCATGTCAACATGTTACATCGTGATATTGGTAGCACATGGCCATGCTACATCTGTAGCAAGAATTCATCATCATGCACCACTATGTAGGTAACATGTCAACATGTTACATCGTGATATTGGTAGCTCGATTAAACAAACTCTGTATAAAATAGAGTATTTCCTGTCGTGATAAAAATGGATTTTCATCGTTGAAATCATTCTGAAGTTTCTTTAAATGTAGAAACATGAGGAGTTTGTCACTAGAGAAGAACAAGAAATATGATTTGTTAGCAACACAAGGAGTTTGTCACAAGAGAAAGACAAGAAATATGATTTGTTAGAAACATAAGGAGTTTGTCACTAGAGAAGAACAAGAAATATGATTTGTTAGAAACAAACGGAGTTTGTCACTAGAGAAGAACAAGAAATGTGATTTGTTAGAAACACAAGGAGTTTGTCACTAGAGAAGAACAAGAAATATGATTTGTTAGAAACATAAGGAGTTTGTCACTAGAGAAGAACAAGAAATGTGATTTGTTAGAAACACAAGGAGTTTGTCACTAGAGAAGAACAAGAAATATGATTTTTTAGAAACACAAGGAGTTTGTCACTAGAGAAGAACAAGAAATATGATTTGTTAAAAACATAAAAAGTTTGTCACTAGAGAAGAACAAGAAATATGATTTGTTAGAAACATAAGAAGTTTGTCACTAGAGAAGAACAAGAAATATGATTTGTTAGAATGTTTCTTATATATATAAAATACCGACGAAAATATCAGTTTTTAAATCTATAATAGACCCATTACCGTTCCTATAGAACTGGAATTATAATTCAGGTTAACGCAGCACCGAAATGTTTATGGAAGGATGTAATATATCCTAATAACTAGTGAGTTATAGTGAAGAACAACTGTATTAACTTTACTGGTCATCAGCTTCCTACAAAACTAAATTTAAAGATATACCCTGTAACAACTGTATTAACTTTACTGGTCATCAGCTTCCTACAAAACTAAATTTCAAGACATCCGCTGT
>NW_013744655.1:0-1959 GCF_000517525.1 Limulus polyphemus
GGTTTTGTCATCATCAGGGACAAGACCTTGTTGAAATGTTGTACATTTGCTGTTATGTTAAACTTATATTAAAGTTTTTCTTCATTACCCATTCAAGCCATCTCCAACCATTATTAGTCTCAAAGTGGGTTCCTCATCATTGAATTTGATTGTTTGAGTGTTTTAATATCAATATGTTTAATTTCTCAAGCTCAGGTGTCTTATGAGGAAAATATTTCATAGTACAGTAATATGACCTTGCAGTTGTGAGTACAAAGTAGAGTTGTAGGTGAGTAAGATTGGCTTAGAGCTTTTGTTGGGAAGAGCATTCTTAATCCAGCAATATGACCTTGCAGTTGTGAGTACAAAGTAGAGTTGTAGGTGAGTAAGATTGGCTTAGAGCTTTTGTTGGGAAGAGCATTCTTAATCCAGCAATATGACCTTGCAGTTGTGAGCTCGAACTAGAACTGTGTGTGTGTGAAATCTTCTTCTTCCATGCTAATGCAGTATAGCATTTTCTTTATTTACCTTCAGAGTTTTATTTTTTCCTGAATAATAAGTATGAACTTACATTAAAACAGTTTAATTTTTAAGTAATTATTGAGAGATTTAAGAAAATATTAAATAGTTGTTCATTGTGTTGAATAAGTTTTTATTGTTAAACTAATTAAACTTTGAAGTTCAAAGACTAAAAAATCTTAAGAATTATGAAATGATAAAAAACATGATGTGAAAGGTTGATTTGTTAGAAATATTTAATCATTAGAGAAAATATAAAACATATTAGAGCCAACCTTGTGGCACATCGAAGCCAACCAGGTGTTCCCAACACGCGTACCATTTTGTGAAGTACACATGCCCTTTCCTTCATTCTCTTCTTCTTTGTTATTATTTTTTAAGTGTTATAACCGTACCAAGTAAATTTCACAAGTGCTAATTATCTTACTGATGATTTATATAGTTGGAGAAATTTATCATCCAGGATCTTCATCAACATCCAATAACAAATATAGAATGGAGCCAGAATGCTATGAAGTTGTTTAGTGGAGATACAACTGGCCAGGTTGTTTGTACAGAAATTGATTATGAACAAGTATGTTTTATATTAATCATGGGATTGAAATATCTGACTTACTTAAATTCTACTTATTACAAAATTTCTGTTGATTTCTAATATTTTTTGTTTATTAATTGAAAAACCATTGCAAAAGTTATTATCTCCGAGAACATATAAAGAATCTATTGTCCTTTAACTTATGGCTTTCCTATTTGAGAAATTAGTTATATTTTTTACATCCAGTTTATAAGAAGTACTGAATTAAAATATCATAAAGGAATATGTACTGGGGAGAAACCTTACAGTTGTGACATTTGTGGAAAACAATTTAGAGGTAACACTTGCTTAAGAAGACATGAAGAAATACATACTGAGGAAAGAGTATATGAAAAACAGTTTTGTACAAGTAATCAATTAAAACAACACGAAAGAAGACGTACTGAGAAGAGACCTTACTGTTCATATTTAATTTATTTGAAGGAAGTTTCAGGTCTTATCACTTGTGAAACTTATTCAGTTTGTTTTTTAATTTCCTATACAATATAATAACTTCTACTCCTTACTAGTATACCAATAATATATATATTTAGAAAAACATGTGTTAAAAAATACTTTATATATATTAATGACTGTTGTAAAATATCAACCTCAGAAATGATCATATAAACTTGGATATCTTTATATTAATTGAATTTGTGTACTCGGTTTAGTTCTTGTTTTTAAAAGGTTCTCAATTACACTGGACAACAAAAAATTTACTACTGGAGAAAACTTAAGTGATTAAGGGTAACTTGATGGTGTTGATTTCAAAAAAAGGTAGTCAGAATTTGTGACTTGATTTTAAGTTATTGTAATATCTCAATATTTTATCAGAACTATGTGAAATACCATGGAATCAACTCAGTACAATAGATTTAAGCCGT
>NW_013744656.1:0-7213 GCF_000517525.1 Limulus polyphemus
TCATCATATTCTTTAAACTAGTTTTTCCACATAGAAAACAGTGTTGGTTTTTAATACCATAGAGAATAAAGCAATATGTACTCGATCATAAGTTGATCTCGACAATTTATAGAAACAATATCACAATCAACATTGGAAAATAAATAAAAATCGGGGGATCGAACCACAGTAGTTAAGAGGTCTGTTAAGGCAAAAACGTTGATTGGCTGCCTCAGAGGGAGGGGAGGGGTAGAGGCGATGATGATTTAGTACCACTCACCAGAGGCGATTGCGCCATTCTTTCATAAAGTGGAACCAGAGGGCGCATTGCTAGTGGAACGTTGCTAAGTCGCCATGACAGGCGGAAACTGACGTGTAGTCATAACTCTTGACGACGGAAGTTGTGTGCCGCAAGAGGGTGTGTTGTAAGAGCATCCTTGCTGGGAGGGGTAGTCTCACAAAGTGAACGTTGGTATGATGAGTGTGCAGATAGTTCGCGAGTGATCAACAAAGGGTGATGTAGATCAACTTTATAGTAACAATGAACTTCTTAAAATTAATAATTTAATCTAATTTAAATAACTTTGTGCTTACAATTATCAATAAGAAAAACTATTTATCACAATCATAATTTCGCTTAATAAGCACAGCATTAAATTTGCTGTTTTCATTTTATCAACTTTATATATATGTAAAGGAAAACTTATAGGAAAACTTGTGCAAATGTGGACGGTGTTAAAGAAGGCATCGACATGTTTTTTTGTTTCAAAACCAAGTGATTTATTGATTAACAACCTGATTATAAGATGGAAAAGCATCATCGATAAGAATGGAGACTATTTGATACAATAAATGTTTTGTTTTGATATATAAGTTGTTCGGGTTTTTTTATCTAACAAAAAGCGACATTAATTTCTTGACGACCTAATAATATACTTAGGTTATAAGATAACGTTTTGATTTTTTTTTCAAGGTGTCATCCAAATGGACGGTAAACGACCATATTATGGAATTGGCCTAATTGTTTCTGCTGGTTTTTTCTTCGCCGTCGTTGGAGTATTAGTCCAGTTGACCAAAGACAGGATAGTTATGGACGTTATAGGCTTATCTCATGTAGTCCAAATAGTTATTATTTTACCTCTGATCATCCTAAAAAATGTAAAGTTCAACTATGAGCGAAGAACGATTCTGTTAACCTCTCTTCGTTGTCTTACTGGAGCGTTAGGAGATACTTTTCTTTATTATTCCTACACTCTTCTTCCTGTTGGCGACGCAGCTTCCATTTATTCTACAAATTCAGTTTTTGCTAATGTCTTTTCCGTTTTCATATTCAAACGTTCGTGTAAATGGCCGAAGTTTGTTTCCAGCTTCCTTTGTATTTTTGGAGTAGCTATTATTTCTCAACCAAGTTTTTTATTTGCATCAAACAAACACCTTTCCTTTAATTACAAAGGAGTTGCTGCGGCAATAGCTTCCTCTATTCTGGATTCGTTGTCTTACAACTTTAATAACCTTTTAGGTAATGTTGATCATCTTTTCCCTACAACAATTCTAACGATAAATATGATTCTCATGTGGGTTTTGAGTTTAATAAGCGATAAACGTCTTCCTGTGTTAGGGTTTTCAGATTGTTCCTGGACCAATCTGTACATCACTGGTATAGGATTGGCTGGTTTGTTAGCTTTACTTGCTACCACACGAGGATTTCAACTAGTTGAAGCTGGTCCAGGTAGTGTAGCTCTTTCTTCTATCATTGTATTTGGTTATATCCTTCAACTCTTTACTCAGGACTATTCCATTCGAGTCGTAAGTATTGTTGGGGCTGTACTAATTATCGTGGCTATTTTTATTTCATCTTCGAGTTCAGTGCACGATAAGAGCAGTATGTTCGAGAATGTGACTGAAGACATGAGCCAATCAGTAAACTATGAGGAAAACACGAAAAATGACATGTTTCAAGAAGCAACTGATTCGTGCGAGCTAAATTCATTAATTGAAGAAGGACTAAAAACTACAATATGAAGAACATCTATGAAGAACATCAAGTTCTGGAGTTTAATATTTTACTATTTAAACAATGTTCCATTTGAATTTTATAAACCTAAAGCACTTTATTAAGCCTACTTTTTACTGTTTTATAGGTTAAAAGACTAATAAAGATTTATTCTTGAGAGAAAAATACTGTATTGCTTGGAAGAGCGAAACAAATAAAGCCTGCATCATATAGTGTGGAATTTAAGAAGGTTGTATGGTTTACATGTGTAGTCCTTTACTCACCATTAATAACCTAAAATTCTTTAGGTATTCGGTTATCCAAAATCTTAAATATTTTATGTTATTAGTGGTGAGTAATGAGCAATACAATTAAACTTAGCAAATTATATGTTCATTATACTTTTTTGTTCTTGTTATTTTAATGCATATCTACACAATACAATATCTGCGCGCTGTCTACCTTTTAAGGCTGTTCAATTGTATTTCTCATGATTTGTCACCAATCAAATAAAGCGGTTTTCAACTCTCCTCAGCCTTAAGTGTTGTTAAGATGATTAACATCAAGTTTAAAATTAAGAAGGTTAGATTTCACCGCGTACTTGTGTCAAATATTACCTCACTAGCGTATAGGCCGTCAAAAATGACGGGCAAATACAGCCACTCTCACCCAACTCCATAGTATATTCTAACCTCACATTTCATAGCTAACTGAAATAAATAAATTTGCAAAATCAGGATTGACGAACAAAGAGGCAGAAAAGTGTATTCGAGGCAGTCAAACGTCGGTAAATTCCTTAAATAATTATTGTAAAAATCAGTTAGTTTAACAACTTCTAATACATAGAAAAGCTAGTGCGTTTTCGTAATATTACATTCCAACAATGGTTTTTATTTCATGTCGCTAAGACCAAAGTATAATCTAATATTGTTGTTAGTCCAAGTACTGAAAATATGTATTGAAAACTGGTAAAATATTTGTTGATTTCTTGATTTAGAGTCTCCGTTGATTAAAGAGATATTTTTTTAAAATAAAAACGTTGGTTATGTAACAGAAAATAACTTAATTCAGAAACGATTTAACTTTAATATTTAATTATTATTTTTACTTTCATGATAAATGGTATGCACTTGGCTTTAAGCAAGGTGATCCCACACAACGTTTTTACTTTAGGCTTATCATAACAACACACACTACACTTACAAGGTTTCTCGGCACCCCTTTTCCGGACGGCCCTCTGTCATCCCGTCAATAGAATCGTAGTGGACAGACAGTAATCGAACTATTCTCTCTGGATAAATGCATTTTGGCTTTTATCGCTCCTTCTATTTAGCGAAATCAAGCGTGACGTGACTCAACTGGCTTTTATATAGGTTAGATATTGAAATATTTGAAATAAATGGCTGATGGGGTCGAGGGCAGAAACCAAAAATTAAGAAAAAATTGCAAGATGAAACCAAGACAGAGATGAGAAAAAGAGAGTCATAAAAATATTCAACTTTTATAAACAGACCAAAGCTCTATGTGGTATCCCACGTACATTGCTCTTCTATAGTATACGTTTCATATCTGCAAAATGTTTTTTTAAGTTGTACGTGATATTCTCAGTTTCAAATTATAAGTATATATTTTTGACATCGTGACATCTGGTCAACTAGGATGTGACAACCTATATGCAGATACTGACTAGGAATCTTCAAAAGTTAACTGAATAAAGATATATTTCATACTAGTTGTGGAAAATATAGAAATTAGTGGGTGTAAGAACTACGAGTTATCCACTTGCATTATAAATATTGTAGTTTGGATGACTAAAACTTCTGAAAATGAAGTTGCTTAGTTGAGAAATATAACCTGGTATTTACTGTGGAAATATTATATTCTAAACTCTTTAACAATATAGCAAACTGTATATCTTTATTCAGGTATATCAGGGTAAAGTTTTAACTTTTTTACCCGTTGCCAGTGTTTGGTTAGATAATGTACATGAACAGAACATACGGAACGACGATAATCTCGCTCCCGATGTTCAGGACCTACACAACTGTTTCTGCTTTTGCTAGCGGCTTGTACACGAGATCATTATCTCTTTCCAGATTACTGGGACTGTTTTGTTGATGTCTGTGACGATTCTCTTTGTGAAGTAAAGCATAGTTTCAAATAAAAATAGTACCTTAATTAAAAATTTAATTTTTAATACTAACGAATGAAGTCGTCTGAAACTGTTTTGTGTCCAGTTGATCATAAATAGATATAGAAGCTGGCAAGACTAAAACAAGACTCAGATGTTTTCTTTCGTCATTTAATTAATCAATTAATATTTGTTTCGATGTGAACTCTTGTCTAGTTCGACTTTCTCCAACTCTGCATACAAATCTCTATATCTCTAAATTTGCGGACATAATACTTAACTGTCTATCTTAATTTCTACCTGAGAATATCACACTCCCCAACAGTCATAAAAAGAGAAGGCAGTAGTTTGTAGTAAATACAGGGATTGTTTGTAATCAAGTATAAACTCTTACTTCTGTATTGGTGTTGCCCGTGTACAACGCCACCTACGAGTTATTTAGTCTTCCACTCTATCTGTCTTTATATAAGTAAGTCTGTTTATACTAAAACTGAGAAGATTCACCAATATTATTCATCTATATTTCAATTTTCCAGTTCTTATAATCGTAAATTGTAACGTTGATTTTACTTAAAAATATTTGAAGTATTCTAATGAAATATGTTGAAAAGCATTTAGTTTATTTACCCTCTTTCACAGTTCTTTTCAAGAAGTGATCAGCTTATATAACAGTTAGCTTGTACGAAAAGAAAAGTGAATTTTAGTAGATGTTTAGTATGTGGCAAAGCTATACCTCTATATCCGGGTATTACTGTGACTACATTATTTATCGTAAAGATTTGCGTTCAACGCGAATATATTAGCTCTTAATAGATAATAGACTGTACGAAGACGACACAATGACCAGCACACCAACACATTAGGATCACACTTTAGGATTCTATACTTTAACTTTCAATTCTATTTATGCAAAGTTCAATCCAAATAAAAACTTTTGATGGTTATTTATTATTTTTATTACGCAAGGTGTCAAGACACAATTGATGATAGGCCTGCATTCAAGACTATTAGTTGTAAACGACAAAGTTTTACGACTATCACGACCATATCAGCTCTGATGATACATTTCGTGGAATTATTTTGGTTTTAAATAAATACAATCTTTATTTTAAAGAAGAAGAGTTTTCTTTTATGGGTTAAAATCATTACCATTGGAAACTAGGGTTATTGTGGTAGATCTTAACTTGGTTCATTATAATTGAGTATTATATTAGAGCGACGAAAAACCAAAAATCAGCTTACCTAGTCCAAACTTGAGTTACATATCCTTAAAAAACTTGTTTCTAAAACTGAAGATCTCTATTAAAAAAAATACCTTTATTGGATCTCACATGGGTCAAAATTTGTGTTCACAAAGTTTTGAAATCAGGCACACCAGCATAAAATACGTTTACGTATTAAATGATGTAATAGCTGTACATTGACGTAAAGTTGTTTGAACAATCAATTAATGAAAAAAAGGAGCAATGATTCTACGAAAATGGTGAAAACGTATAGTAATGTATTAAGTAGCACACAGCCTTAGCCTGTGACATAGCAGCACATTTTACCCCGATTTGTCAAGCTACATTTTATGATATTTTACAACAGATAGTAAAAAAAAAGATATGGCTTAAGATAAAACTGATGCACAACCATATTTATAAACAGAGAGCATCAGTAATATATGTAACTATTTTACAACACTGTAACAATCATGCTGAAAGATTAAGTAGCGTCGTGAAAGACTCATTAGTGAAGCTAATCACTGCATTGATACCTAATTCCTATGACATTCACATTTTCCATTCTCTACCAATGAGTCAGCCATGTATATTTGAAAGAGTTCTTAGTATTTCAAACCTTTTTCACGCCAGAAATATGCTCAAAAAATATATTTTGAACTAGTGAATGGGAAGACAGGAAAGTTGCTTTCAAACAGTCCATTGAAGATATCCAGGAAATAAAGAGAAATAAGTAAAACATGATGAACATCGGCATGTATATATAAATGTTGTTGATGTCCTGGAGAACGGATTCTCTATGACTGGATGAGAAAAATATATCTCTGTGTTAGTATATATATGTGTGTGTTCCTCTAACATCCAGTTCCCTTTTGTGCGATCACTGTTCTGTTAAATACAAAAAAATATGTATACTTTTTGGTAAGACAAACATATAAATCATATTTTAATATACACATTCCAGTAGCCAGTATACAATGATTTACCTAAGGATAAGGCAAACGTGTACTAACTTAAAATTTTGATATATTACAGCAGACTATATGAACACACAATAGTAGTGGATACTGCACCATTCAATTTAGGTGGACAAGACAAAAACTAAACTCAGACCAAACATTACATGACTCAAATATAGCGATAAATTAAATAACGAAAGAAGAGTTACCAAACACGACACTCAAAACACATCTTAAATAAATTAATAAAAACACAATAACATAAGAAAGTGGAAAATAGTCCTAGAAATTAATCACATTGCACGTGAAGCAATAAAACAATAAACCAAAATCTATCACCACATTATAGTATTACACAATCTATTACAATTGACATTTACTTCAACATATGATTGAAGTGATCAATACACTAAGATTTAAAGTTAGTTCAAGAGAGGTTAAGTAAAGGTAAAGAGGTAAAAGTGTTATGGTAGGCTTATACACTAAAGGCTACCTTACAAATGTGGAAGTGATTGGCAAACAACCTAATTCCAAGTGTAAACTGTTTATGACCGACAAATGTTGTAAAAAAACAGAGGCAACTTTTATTTTATTGGTATTTATGTCGTAGAATTAAGAGACACCAGACCAAGTTTTCTTCGACCAGTGAAGTAATATTTGATGTTTTCTATTCCTTATCCAGAAATGCTAGGCCTAATAGTTAGAACACTCGTTTCGAAACCAGTCACCGAACATGCTCGTCCTTTCTGTTGTAGGAGTGTTATTATGTGATAGTAATGTCATTATTCGTTGGCTAAGAATAGTTGAGAAAATGGCGATGGATGGTGGAGGCAGTTAGCCTCTAGTGTCACTTCAAAAGTAGGAACGGCTATCAGAGATAACTAACGAGTAACTTTGGGTGAAATTCAGCAAACAAAAAAAATATTCA
>NW_013744657.1:0-2002 GCF_000517525.1 Limulus polyphemus
GATAATAACGTTCAACAAATGAAAAACTTCAATGTATTTACTTGATTCAATAAAACAAGTTAACAACAAAAATCACAAATGTAGTAGCGCTTTTTACATTATAAAGTTAAGATGAACAACTCCCCCTATTGACAAGTATCGTCATAATAGTATAAGACATATTTAAAGTATATACGAGGCATATTTTTCAACAGATTCTATTTGTCTCAGAAACTGTAGAATCCTTTGAATAAGGTAACGTTCGAAAAGTCATTTAACCGAAGTAAGTACAGGAAAATCTTAGTGACTAAATTACCAGACAAGGCTGGAGTTGCCATGATATGAATACACCAAATATTTATATTGAAACAAACGAATGTTTATCATTTATGTTGTCTAGGGAACCTTACTGAACCGAGAATATTGTTTCTATAGCATTTGAAGAACGGAAACTCAATATTTTTCATTTCTCCTTACTGGTTATGATCATTTAAATAAAATACAAAACCCAATTAGGAATTTAGTTTACAAAACGTTAGTCGTTAGGCCTATCACTTTTACGTTACTTAACTTCACACCAACTATATTCCCTTTGCTTTAATCTGTCTGCTGCTTCCCGCTCGTCTCACGCTATTTATATCTTTATTACATAATCGTCTGACCACTTTCTATATTCTCGACACCAATCAGTTATTAACAAAACCTTCTACAATCGTCTGTTTTTAACTCTTATTATAACAAAACTTAAAAATAATAAAATATTCACTCACAAGTATAAATTAATCACTAATATTTAAACCAAACAGTCTTTTATATCATGACACAGCGTGTGAGGATAACACTGTTCTGAAAACAAATAGATAAATAGAAATTACTTTTCGCTAGTTGGCATCCTACTGTCTGTACGTAATATTAGCAGAACAATGATCTATTACTGTCCTAAATCCTATTCACATTCCATACGTTTGCATTTTCCTCGACTTTTCTCTCTCCAATGAACTTATAAATGGTTGACCTTTTATATACAGGTTTCTTACGGTTACACAGTTTAAAATAATTGATTGTAGCACAACTTTACGGCTATCAGAATTTGACCAACACATTCGCTTTGGTTACTCTTAATGTATATATTACGTGATTCTTAAATGCATGCTTCTAATTAAGAGTTTCTCTGGCTGGTATTCGAATCTGATAACACTGATAGTTTTTTATTGACAACACCACCTGAAGCTTGTTGCTCGTGACGTCAATACTCATCCTTGTACTTGATTGGATAGAAATTATTTTAAAGTTGTCAAGTCCTTTTTAATAACCGTAGTCGAAAAGTCTGAAACAAGTTCGTAAAAAAATTGCAATTGTTTTGAAAGGCTTCTTTTCCTGTCCTTATATTCCACATTTCTAGGGAACAAAAAGATGAAACCATTTTATGCTTACTAAAATGAGTAAAGTTTATATGTATGTCTGTTTAGCAAGAGCGAAGATTTCTAGGTCTGCTTAATAAACATTTCGCTCTTGTCCCGAATACCATAAAACGTTTACATAAATAAGTTGATCAGTAGACTAGGCTATTGATAGCAAAGCCAAATTGAATCGTCATTGTGGTTATTGCAATAACCAAGGTGTTAGCTGATCTTGACTCAAGTTATTAAATTTTAGGCTTAACGAGGTAAATATCACCTTCTCTGTGAATGTAATATTATTCGACTCCCCTCCTTGAGACACAACTTTGGATAATCACAACCAGTTTATGTACGTATAAATCGGGCACAGTTTCTGTAAAAACACAAAATGTTAATCAAATGTACTAGGACACACAAACGTACTGTACGGAGTTATTCATAAAAAATAAAAATAGGTTTGTTATAGATTTCGCGCAAAGCTACACGAGGGCTATCTGCGCTAGCCGTCCCTAATTTAGCAGAGTAAGACTAGAGGGAAGGCAGCTAGTCATCGCCACCCACCGCCAACTCTTGGGCTACTCTTTTATCAACGAATAGTGGGATTGACCGTCACATTATAACGC
>NW_013744658.1:0-5925 GCF_000517525.1 Limulus polyphemus
CTGTAGCGTTATTTGGTACAACAACTCCACGAACACCTAGGTGTAACTCTATTTACCGAATTTGTAACCACCATACTCATCTTTAGCGTTATTTGGTACAACAACTCCACGAATTCCTAGGTGTAACTCTAGTTACAGAATTTATAACCACCATACTCATCTTTAGCCTTACTTGGCACAACTTCTCCATAAATACCTAGGTGTAACTATAATTACCGAATTTATATTCAAGATACTCATCTTTAGCCTTACTTGGTACAACTACTCCATGAACAACTATGTGTAACAATAGTTGAATATAGTGGATTTAAATTCTGTAACTAGAGTTACACCTAGGTGTTCGTGGAAGTTATTGTACCAAATAACGCTAAAGATGAGTATGGTGGTTACAAATTCGGTAACTATAGTTACACATAGGTGTTCGTGGAGTTGTTTTACAAGATAGCGCTAAAGATGATTATGGTGGTTATATATTCTGTAACTAGAGTTACACCTAAATGTTCATCTAGTAGTTGTACCAAGTAAGATTAAAGATGAGTATGGTGATTATAAATTCGGTATCTTTAGCCTCATTTGGTATAACTACTCCACGAACACTTAGGTGTAGCTATAGTTACAGAATTTATAACCACCATACTCATCTATAGACTTACTTCTTACAACTACTCCGTGAACACCTAGGTGTAACTCTAGTTACCGATTTTATAAACCACCTAGGTGTAACTCTAGTTACCGATTTTATAAACACCACACTCATCTTTAGCCTTACTTGGTACAACTACTCCATGAACACCTAGGTGTTACTCTAGTTTCCGAATTCATAACCACCATACTCATCTTAAGCCTTACTTGATACAACTACTCTATGAACACCTAGGTGTAACTAGTTACCGAATGTGTAACCCCCATACTCATCTTTAGCGTTATTTGGTATAACAACTCCACGAAAACCTAGGTGTAACTCTAGTTACCGAATTTGTAACCACTATACTCATCTTTAGGGTTATTTGGTACAACAACTCCACGAATTCCTAGGTATAACTCAAGTTACAGAATTTACAACCACCATACCCATCATTAGCCTTACTTGGCACAACTTCTCCATAAATACCTAGGTGTAACTATAATTACCGAATTTATATCCTCCATACTCATCTTTAGCTTTACTTGGTACAACTACTCCAAGAACACCTAGGTGTAACAATAGTTACCGAATTTATAACCACCATATTCATCTTTAGCCTTACTTGGTACAACTACTCCATGAACACATAGGTGTAACTCTAGTTACGGAATTTATAACCACCATACTCATCTTTAGCGTTATCTGGTAAAACAACTCCACGAACAACAATATGTAACTCTAGTTACCGAATTTGTAACCACCATACTCATCTTTAGCGTTATTTGGTACAATAACTCCACGAACACCTAGGTGTAACTCTAGTTACAGAATTTATAACCACCATATTCATCTTTAGCCTTGTTTGGTTCAACTATTCCATGAACACTTAGGTGTAGCAATAGTTACAGAATTTATAACCACCATACTCATCTTTAGCCTTACTAGTTACAACTACTCCGTGAACACCTAGGTGTAACTCTAGTTACCGAATTTATAACCACCATACTCATCTTCAGCCTTACTTGGTACAACTACTCCATGAACACCTAGGTGTAACTTTAGTTTCCGAATTTATAACCACCATACTCATCTTTAGCCTTATTTGGTACAACTACTCAATGAACACCTAGGTGTAACTCTAGTTACCGAATGTGTAACCCCCATACTCTTTTTTAGCGTTATTTGGTTCAACAACTCCACGAACAATTAGGTGTAACTCTAGTTACCGAATTTTAACCACTATACTCATCTTTAGGATTATTTAGTACAACAACTCCACGAACACGTAGGTTTAGCTATAGTTACAGAATTTATAACCACCATACTCATCTTTAGCCTTACTTGTTACAACTACTCCGTGAACACCTAGGTGTAACTCAGTTACCGAATTTATAAACACCATACTCATCTTTAGCCTTACTTGGTACAACTACTCTATGAACACTTAGGTGTAACAATAGTTACCGAATTTATAACCACCATATTCATCTTTAGCCTTACTTGGTACAACTACTCCATGAACACTTAGGTGTAACTTTACTTACCGAATTTATAACAACCATATTCATCTTTAGCCTTACTTGGAACAACTACTCTATGAACAACTAGGTGTAAATCTAGTTAATGAATGTGTAACCCCATACTCGTCTTTAGCGTTATTTGGTACAACAACTCCACGAATACCGAGGTTTAACTCTAGTTACCTAATTTATAACCACCATACTTATCGTTAGCCTTACTTGGTACAACAACTCCACGAACAATTTGGTGTAACTCTAGTTACCGAAATTTATAACCACCATACTCGTCTTTAGCCTTACTTGGTACAACTACTCCATGCACACCTAGTTAGCGAATGTGTAACCACCATACTTACCTTTAGCCCTTTATGGTACAACAACTCCACGAACACCTATGTGTAACTCTAGTTACCGAATTTTTTACCACCATACTCTTCTTAGCCTTACTTGGTACAACTACTCCGTGAACACCTAGGTGTAACTTTAGTTACCGAATGTGTAACCCCATACTCATCTTTAGCGTTATTTGGTACAAAAAAAGTGTTCGTGGAGTTGTTGTACCAAATAACGCTAAAGATGAGTATGGAGGTTACAAATTCGGTAACTAGAGTTACACCTAGGTGTTCGTGAAGTTGTTGTACCCAACAACGCTAAAGATGAGTGTGGTGGTTATAAATTAAGAAACTAGAGTGACATCTAGGTGTTTGTGGAGTTATTGTACCAAATAACGCTAAATATGAGTATTTTGGTTACAAATTCGATAACTAGAGTTACACATGGGTGTTCGTGGAGTTGTTTTACCAGATAACGCTAAAGATGATTAAGGTTGTTATAAATTCTGTAACTAGAGTTACACCTAATTGTTCATCTCGTAGTTGTACCAAGTAAGGTTAAAGATGAATATGGTGGTTATAAATTTGGGTACTATTATTACACCTAGTTGTTCATGGAGTAGTTGTACCAAGTAAGGCTAAAGATGAGTATCTTGGATATAAATTCGGTAACTATTGATATACCTAAGTGTTCATGGAGTAGTTGTACCAAGTAAGGCTAAAGATGAGTATGGAAGTTCTGAATCCGGTAACTAGAGTTACACCTAGGTGTTCGTGGAGTTATTGTACCAAATAACGCTAAAGATGAGTATGGTGGTTACAAATTCGGTAACTAGAGTTACACATAGGTGTTAGTGGAGTTGTTGTACCAAATAACGCTAAAGATGAGTATGGGGGTTACAAATTCGGTAACTAGAGTTGCACCTATGTGTTCACGGAGTAGTTGTAACAAGTGAGGCTAAAGATGAGTATGGTGGTTATAAATTCGTTAACTATAGCTACACCTAGGTGTTCGTTTAGTAGTTGTACCAAATAAGGCTAAAGATGAATATGGTGGATTTAAATTCTGTAACTAGAGTTACACCTAGGTGTTTGTGGAGTTATTGTACCAAATAACGCTAAAGATGAGTATGGAGGCTACAAATTCGGTAACTAGAGTTACACATGGGTGTTCGTGGAGTTGTTTTACGAGATAACGCTAAAGATGATTATGGTTGTTATAAATTCTGTAACTAGAGTTACACCTAAGTGTTCATCTAGTAGTTGTACCAAGTAAGGTTAAAGATGAATATGGTGGTTATAAATTCGGTAACTATTGTTACACCTAGTTGTTCATGGAGTAGTTGTATCAAGTAAGGCTAAAGATGACTATTTTGGTTATAAATTCGGAAACTAGAGTTACACCTAGGTGTTCATGGAGTTGTTTTACCAGATAACGCTAAAGATGATTATGGTTGTTATAAATTCTGTAACTAGAGTTACACCTAAGTGTTGATGGAGTAGTTGTACCAAGTAAGGCTAAAGATGAGTAAGGTGGTTATAAATTCTGTAACTAGAGTTACACCTAAGTGTTCATGGAGTAGTTGTACCAAATAAAGCTAAAGATGAATATGGTGGTTATAAATTCTGTAACTAGAGTTACACATAGGTGTTCGTGGAGTAATTGTACCAAGTAACGCTAAAGATGAGTATGGGGTTACATATTCGGTAACTAGAGTTACACCTAGATGTTCATGGAGTAGTTGTATCAAGTAAGGCTAAAGATGAGTATGGTGGTTATAAATTCGGAAACTAGAGTTACACCTAGGTGTTCATGGAGTAGTTGTACCAAGTAAGGCTAAGGATGAGTATGGTATTTATAAATTCGGTAACTAGAGTTATACCTAGGTGTTCGTGGAGTTGTTGTACCAAGAAGGGCTAAAGATAAGTATGGGGGTTACACATACGCTAACTAGGTGTGCATGGAGTAGTTGTACCAAGTAAGGCTAAAGAGGAGTATGTTGGTTACAAATTCAGTAACTAGAGTTACACCTAAGTGTTCATGGAGTTGTTGTACCAAATAACACTAAAGATAAGTATGGTGGTTACAAATTCGGTAACTAGAGTTTCACCTAGGTTTTCGTGGAGTTGTTATACCAAATAACGCTAAAGATGAGTATGGGGGTTACACATTCGGTAACTAGAGTTACACCTAGGACTTCATGGAGAAATTCGGTAACTATAGTTACACCTAAGTGTTCGTGGAGTTGTTGTACCAAATAACGCTAAAGATGAGTATGGAGGTTACAAATTCGGTAACTAGAGTTACACCTGATGAGTATGGTGGTTATAGGTGTTTATGGAGTAGTTGGACCAAGTAAGGCTAAATAAAATGAGTATGGTGGTTATAATTTCTGTAACTAGAGTTACACCTTTCGGTAACTATAGTTATGGTGTTTATGGAGTAGTTGTACCAAGTAAGGCTAAAAAATTAGTATGGTCATTACAAATTCGGTGACTATAGTTACACCTAGTTTCTATGGAGTATTTGTACCAAGTAAGGCTGAAGATGAGTATGGTGGTTATAAATTTGGTAACTATAGTTACAACTAGGTGTTCATGGAGGTGTTGTACCAAGTAAGGCTAAAGATGAGTATGTTGGATATAAATTCGGTAACTATAGTTACACCAAGGTATTTATGGAATAGTTGTACCAAGTAAGGCTTTATAACCATCATACTCATCTTTAGCCTTACTTGGTACAACACCTCCATGAACACCTAGTTGTAACTATAGTTACCAAATTTATAACCACCATACTCATCTTGAGCCTTACATGGTACAACTACTCCATGAACACCTAGGTGTAGCTCTAGTTACCGAAATTATAACCACCTTACTCATCTTTAGCTTTAATTGGCACAACTACTCCATGAACACATAGGTGTAACTATAGTTACCGAACCTATAACCCCCAAACTCATCTTTAGCGTTATTCGGTACCCCAACTCCACGAACACTTAGGTGTAACTATACTTACAGAATTTATAACCATCATACTCATCTTTATCTTTACTTGGTACAACTACTCCATGAACACCTACGTGTAACTCTAGTTACTGAATTTGTAACCACCATACTCATCTGTAGCGAAATTTGGTACAAAAACTCCACGAATACCTAGGTGTAAGTCTAGTTACCGAATTTATAATCACCATACTCATCTTTAGCCTTACTTGGTACAACTACTCCATAAACACTTAGGTATAACTATAGTTACCGAATTTATAACATCCCTACTCATCTTTAGCGTTATTTGGTACAACAACTCCACGAAAACCTAGGTGTAACTCTAGTTACTGAATTTATAACCACCATACTCATCTTTAGCCTTACTTGGTACAAAAACTCCACGAACACCTAGATGTAACTATAGTTACCGAATTTATAACCACCATACTCATCTTAT
>NW_013744659.1:0-4188 GCF_000517525.1 Limulus polyphemus
CTTAATAGGGAGCCAGCTAACTCTGTGGTCTTAACTGTTCACACGCCGATTTCTTCCACCGATGACGTTAAGTAATGTTTTCGTAAAAGTACTAATGTCCGTTGTGAATCCACTTAAGTTAAATGGTTTGTAATGTTTGAAATTTATAAATGTTCGTGGTCAAATATCTGATCTTTCCCGATTAATAATCGTTATAACAATCACAGTTATAACTTCCGAAGTTTTATAGTATACCAACTATAGCAAACCTATAAAAGATACTGTTTTTGGGCGCATCGCGTTTGGTTATATTTATAGGCGTGTGGGGAGTTTCTCGAAGTTTCAGCTCACGCAACAATACCGACGCTACACTAGCGTTTTCGTACACACATATATTGTTGATTTTTACCCTCGAGAATCTTCTACAACTTTAGAGAATAGACGGGAATTTCGCAATACAGATTTAACAGTATAAGTTATGTACATTTCTAAATATAAATTTAACTTAAAGAAATATGGATATTAAATATATATAATAATTAATCCGTCACAAGTAAAATATGAGTTACATAAATCTCTTTTGACCAACATTTCTGTTTTGTTGCTTCCTAGACCAACCAAGTGTCACGGAAACTCTGAATGTATACTTTACAGTGTGCGTTGGTTTAGTTTGGTTTTGAATTTTGCTCAAAGCTATACGAGGGCTACCTGCGCTAGCAGTCCCTAATTTAGCAGTGAAAGACTAGAGGGGAGACAGGTATTCATTACCACCTACAGCGAACACTTGGGCTAATCTTTTACCAACGAATAGTGGGATTGACCATAACCTTATAACGCCCCTATGGCTGAAATGGCGAGCATGTTTGATGGGACGGGGATTTTAACCCGCGACCTGCAGATTGCGAGTCGAGCTCCCTAACCACCTGGCTATGCTAGGCCTGCGCGGAGTAGTACGAAAGTTAGTTCCTCCAATCTTCATTGCTTGTGTGTTTGGAGAACATTTGACTTGCAGTACCAAAACTCTAGGTTTCTTCTTGGTCTGTGTGCCTTGCTTACCTGCTGTTTGCATATACTTGCTTATTATTTCGAATCATGAAAATTAAAAAGGTAATTATTCTGTACACTGGAAGAACTGCTTCTTAACTTTTTGAATGTTTCTGTTGTCCGTGTATACTCGTAGTTAGAAAGTAATGAATTACTAATATTTAAAGACTCGCGAAAATCGACTAATATCGTCCAGTTTAATAATGCTGTAGTAATCTTTTTTTTCATGCATTTATTGATTCTCACATAGCTTGTTTATTCAGTGTCAGTTGTTTTTTTTGTTTTTTTTGTATTATAATGTCACCAGGTACAATAAATGTATTGAATTAACCTCGAAACGTAACATTTCCGTGTTCGAATCGGAACACGCGCGACATACATACACATATATTTATTGGAACAAAATTATTTCTTCGTCGACTCAATAAACGAGTAGGGGGACTCTGTAGTATTTGTTTGTACCATTAAGAGATCGAAATGTCAAAGATTCGGCAAACACTTCAAGATTGTTTTGTTACTGTACCATGATACATAACAAAGTGCAACTACTGAAGTTTACTTTTGTTGAGTAGTTTGTTTACATCTGTATACAGGATGACCCAAAAGTAGTAGGACTTTAGTATAGGAGAAGTGTCTCTGTCTCGATAACAAACTGTAAACACAAACGAAAACGAGAATGGTAGAGGTCAGTTCAAAATGCCCTCGGAAATATAAAGAATAAGAATTTGTTACATTTTCGATGTGTCATCCATATAAATAATACACTTGCGTTTGTCTGTCCGGAATTTTTCTCGATCAAACGCTACATATCTCATATCGTTCGAAAGGCATTTGTCCAATGGCTGTATATGACGCTAGTCACCATAAATTTGGAGCTGCCACTAATTGAAGATTTACATCGAATCCAGTCCGTAACCATTAAGTAGTAGTTGTTGAAAATAACACATACAAGATAAGTAAAAAATTGTTAATCTAAAGGGGGGGATAGACGTCGTCAAAAAAGTGCAGAAACAAGTTGAATCAAAATAAAAACTTTATATTTTCCAGCCTACAACTAGGGACTCTTAAAAAAAAAGTAAACAAACAACGCTGGAAATAGTGTTTACATTATTTTCTCAACCTACAGATCCTATTTTGACTTCCTGTGTACAGTATTTAACAATTTTAGTGAAGTAAAAATTGGGATTTGTAGCTTGAGAAAATAAACTAAGTTGTTGCAAAGTAAAGTAAATGTAAAGTTGTAATGGAGGCAAACTTAGCTGAATAGACAGAAACGTCTCAATGTGTGTTCACAAAGTGATAAACATGTGGTTTTGAACGAACTACGCATGTGTATTTTAGACCTAAATAAGTCTAGAAAGCCCATATAAACTGTATTTAGTGTAATGTTCATTTTTTAAAGAAATTACACGCAGATTAAGTGTTGTTTGTGTGAAATAATTAGCAAATAAAAAAATAAAGTTGAAATCGAAGTTAGCCATCACGTAATGACTGCGACATTATGCCATCATGTACCATACTCGCTGCATTGAAAAGTTTGACTAAGCAAAAAACAGCTAAAGCGATTCTGAATTGAAAAGTCAATATGCAATCCGGACTATTACTTTTCTAGGATTAAACAGCGAACTGTCCTTTTATGACGGGGAGCGCCTCAAGTAATTGTTTTTTTATTTATTTAGTTTTTCACTAGATACTTCTATGTTAATGGCGAATGCTTCTTTTTTTCCCATTAATTTATTCTCATTAAACGCATGTGATTTAGTCAACACTCTGTGTTACATTGTACACGTGTCACGTGCAAACCTATAGTGTTACAAGGGATAAATGCCAAAGCTAAAAAAATGATACTGTGAAAGACTGATTGTAAATATTTATGTAACTAAGGTAGTATTTTCTCGAGCAGACGCGACGAAAAGATCGTGTGCGCGCAGTTGTATCTCGCCGCCTAGTTATCGCCGCTAGTGTGAGTAATATAGCTATAATTAATACTACCCGGTTGAATGTTCGACGTCATTTCGTACGGGTCGCACATACGTAAATGATGTTTCCAAACTGTTGGAACTTTCATAATTTGTAAATCTTCCTGAAATTTATTCGTTTGATTATTAATTGAAAAGGATTTGTTCGTTTGTTTGTGAACTTTCTCGCAAAGCTATAAAAAAGGGCTATCCGCGCAAAGCCGTTCCTAATTTTTGAAATCAAAGTCTCGAGGGAAGGCAGCTAGTCAACAGAACCCACAACTACCTCTTGGGCTACTCTTGTCTGACCGAATAGTGGGATTTTACCGTCAATATTATAGCACATCCAGGGCCTCAAAGTGCGAAGTGAGTTTTTAATGCAACAGGCCACAAACCATGAACCCTCGGATTCATAGTCCGTGCGAGCTAGCATCTTGGCCACGCTCTGGCCCATTGAAAAGTAGTGCGAATATATACATCATAAATGTCCTGGAAAGAAAGGTATGTTTATTATCATATATTTGATTTGTGTTTGAGGTATATTCACGGCCTAACAACTAGATCTGAAGTAAAATTTGATGTATAAGTAAAGTTTAGAAACTGTTAGGATTACAGGTATATTCACTGCCTAACGACTGGATCTGAAGTAAAATTTGATGTATAAGTAAAGTTTAGAAACTAGTTAGGATTACAGGTATATTCACTGCCTAACGACTGGATCTGAAGTAAAATTTGATATATAAGTAAAGCTTAGAAACTGTTAGGATTACATGTATATTCATTGCCTAACAACTGGATCTGAAGTAAAATTTGATATATAAGTAAAGTTTAGAAACTATTAGGATTACAGGTATATTCACTGCCTAACAAATGGATCTGAAGTAAAATTTGATATATAAGTAAAGTTTAGAAACTGTTAGGATTACAGGTATATTCACTGCCTAACGACTGGATCTGAAGTAAAATTTGATATATAAGTAAAGTTTAGAAACTGTTAGGATTACAGTTGATTACTCGAATGATTTTGATTACAATAAAAAAAAAGAATGATAACTTTAAGGATAAGAGTTATTTTAGTAATTTCGGAAGCTCCCGCTAAATCTGAATGGCTAACCACACAAAGTAATGTGTCACAAATCTCTACTTGCATCTGAGAAACGGGCCCGGCATGACCAGATGGTTAGGCGATCGACTCGCAATCTGCGGG
>NW_013744660.1:0-2157 GCF_000517525.1 Limulus polyphemus
TGTATTATTTATAACGATTAGTAACAATAAATAAATATACAGTAAATTCAGTAAATGGAAGAAAATAAGTTACACATAGTAACCTCATCTTCTATACGGACTAAAGGGTAATGGTTATTATAACCTCTGTAACAACATTAAAAAGTACAGCAAATTCAGGAAAAGTAAAGTACATGTTATAAGTAACACATATGTTAAAAACAACAAAACATATTTAATGACATACAAATATTTAAAGAAGGTGAGACTTGTTTCCAGTATCGGAATACAATAAAACATTTACACAAACATTTATTGTATAACTATAAAAGCTTGAGACTGGATACAGTTTCATACGTTACATGTTTTAATATCTCCAGATATTAGAAGAGCAGTATTTTGCAAGAATTAAGACCTAAATTTACTTTATTTAAGAATCACGTGAGCAATTTGTATTCAGATTTAACTTAAAGAATTTCGCGCCATTTATTAACAACATTTCCACTAGTCCTTCATTCCGGTTTCATTACTGTCCATGAACAATTAAAATAAGAGCGGAGTCAATGGAGAACCCATTGTTAAACCTTTGCTTAATCCTAATTTGACAAAAATGTTTTTAAAGCATGCTTCAAGAAGGTTCATTGACGTAGGAAGTAAGTTTGGAGTGGTCAAGCCACTGTCGCATTGATATTTCTAGGGGTGGTGGTGTTTAGGGGTATGCTCACCCAGAAAGTTATTGAAAATTTAAAGCTGTGAGATTGGATCGGGATCCATTTTAACTACAAATACTGCATACACACGACGTAATGTATTGAATTAAAATTAGCAAGTTTTAACACATAAGTTGTAGCTATACATACCGTGAAAAAGTGGTCAGGCCATGGCCTGACTGGCCTTACCGCTTCCTACGGCCATGAGGTTAATCATATGAATTATATGTAAAGCTGGATTCTTATTCTCTTTTAATTTATTATCAAAATATGCAATGGCTTTATTTAGGGGTACTTTAGTGAAACAACATTAAGGGACAGTACAATGTCATTTTAAACTAATGTTATACATATGTCTAATTCTTTCAACAAATTGTAAATAATTCTTAACTGTATATTTACTGTTGCGTCAGCGAGGTCACGTGACTAGTATCACGCCATCCGTTTTCTAGAAATATCCTGTTCCTTCAAGAATGTGTTAGACTTGTATATATATAAGACGGTCACAACGTGACGGGAACAGTGTAATGAGTAATTGAACTGCAGTCAAAGAGTGTTTAATTGAACTGAGTATTATTGAAGTTGAGCACGTGAGAAGTTCGTTGTTATAACGTTTGTTATAGCGTGACTGTTGAAATTAACTGTATCGCAAAGTTATATTAAGAAAGAATAAACCAGTTTTATTTAAGAAAGGACTTGTGTCGCTAAAGTTTCGTCGGAACGAATTTACGGAAAATTAACTAACGAACGGAGACGTAACATTACTTTTATCTCCTAAAAACGAAACTTTCTGTGATAGGAATTTTACTTAACTGTAACAAGTTGAACTCTTAATACCAGATACAATAGGTTTAAAACTAGACATAGCTTTAGACATAGCATATAATCTATGTACAATTACTGGAAATTAACGTTTGCTTATAAAGCAGGCTTTAAGGCTATATAGTTTTTAACTCTTTCCCTTACCAATATATGAAGTTTATTTATAGATTATTTTCTTTATTCTTCTTTCACTAATTCTTCAGTTTTATATTATAATATTTTTTATTGATAAGTATAGTTTGACCCATTTATCTCTCTCTCTGTATCGGGATTTAAGTCTTTGTGACCTAGGAGGGTCAGGTTCATATTGACCTCTTCCTCTTTTCCGGACTGTGTTTAATCATCAGTGAATGTTGGTGTTGATACAACATGAGGGTCGGAGTAAACCGCACTTGCTTCGACCCCTTTCAGGGCAATGTCCATGTAGGTATCTACAGTTACATTCTGTGTTTTGCGTTATATGTCTAGAGTCAATTCCACTAACATGAGGGTCGGAGTAAACCGCACTTGCTCCGACCCTTTCAGGGCAATGTCCATGTAGGTATCTACAGTTACATTCAGAGTTTTACACTATATCTCTACAGTCAGTTCCATAACATGAAGGGTCGGAGTAAACCGCACTTGCTCCGACCCTTTCAGGACAATG
>NW_013744661.1:0-1053 GCF_000517525.1 Limulus polyphemus
CTAGAAGAAAACACGAATTTCGAAAAATGTGCATATTAATTAAGATGGTAGTTACAGCATGGTGCAGTCCTATACGACAAGTGTATTTCATCTCAAGGGGGAGAAAACGTGAAATATTTCAAGAAATGTACATATATTTAACATTATTTCGGATCTATCTTTTGTGTCACTGTTTAACAGGTCTTTGGCTCGATACAAGAACTTGTTATTTGGGCTGGACAATGGGAGACAAAAGTTTCTCGGAAATGCTACATATATTTAATATATTATTATTTTAACGTTATGGTTTAAACGTCAAAAGTTGACGAAGCATCAGAAACTAATGGATCTAAAATTTGTGATCATGTAAACTGCAGGTGTATCTTAATAAGTTTTTACACACCCAATTTTTTGAATCCTAAATGGATACATTAAGAGGAATGTGTAAAGATATCTACAGGTACCACTAATTTTAGGCCAGTTAATATCATAAGCTGTAAATGTAATCACTATTTAGGGTATCTCCAAGATTTACAGCAGAGCAGAAGTCCAGACCTGTAACAAAAAGAAAACAGGAGGTTTGCGATCTTGTATGCGGGTGTGTACCCCGACAGGTGTGGAGATGAGAAAAGACACAGATTTTACACAGAATACAAATGTTTAATGAAAGTCGCCACAGTTTACTGTACGAAAAATAAATGTAACCTGTTACACGATTCAATATAACAGTACAGACTAGAACAGATGAAATCAAATGGTTGTATAGATGTAGAAAGAACAGTGTGGTTAGTTGGAATGTCGAAGACTTTATTAAACAAAAGTCCCTGCTAGTACCTTATCTTCTCCACGATCAGCATACAACCGAATATTACACTAACACTAAGAGAGATTGTTCCCAAGTTGACATGAAACTATGAGCCAACTCTAACACAAAACGAATGGCATTATAATGACAAGTGCGCTAAAAACATACTGTTTGCTCGTAGGTGAACACAATTTCTTACTCAATAAACTAAACTTATGGGCAAATCCACCTGCTCATACAAATAAAAGTAGAACTTAACTCTATAGTAA
>NW_013744662.1:0-2463 GCF_000517525.1 Limulus polyphemus
ATACCAAGGAAAGGAAAATACTCATACCAATGAAAGGAAGATACTCATACCAAGGAAAGGAAGATACTCATACCAAGGAAAGGAAGATACTCTTACCAAGGAAAGGAAGATACTCATATCAAAGAAAGGAAGATACTCATACCAAGGAAAGGAAGATACTCATACCAAGGATTGGTATGAGTATCTTCCTTTGAAAGGAAGATACACATACCAATGAAAGGAAGATACACATACCAAGGAAAGGAAGATACTCATACCAAGGAAAAGAATATACTCATACCAAGGAAAGGAAGATACTCATACCAAGGAAAGAAAGATACTCATACCAAGGAAAGGAAGATACTCATACCAAGGAAAGGAAGATACTCTTATCAAGGAAAGGAAGATACTCTTACCAAGAAAAGGAAGATACTCATACCAAGGAAAGAAAGATATTCCTTGTACACTTTCAAATAGCCCTTGTGTAGCTTTGAACGGAATTCTGAAGTATTGAAACCATAAGTTTGAGACGCTACCTTAGAGGAGAAATGTCGGCTCTAATGTAACTCACTTTGTCAAAGTGCAGGTGAATTAATTATTATTTCTGGTGTTATGTAAATAGACACCAGAAACTTAAACTTTCAAACAAGTTTTCAGAAGTACTTCGGGACATTCTAGAGTTTCTTTCAATTTACGCGAATCTGAACAAACAAATTGAATCTTTTTTAACAGCCAGCTGCTGAATAAATATTTTCGTGAAATCTTCTGATTATCTCCGAAACGTTTCGACTTTTATTCATAGAGTTATAAAGAAACGTACAACTTTGTTTTGCTAAAAATTGTTGTTATTGTGTAATTAAGCCTAGAAAATTTTTATTTTTTTTAGAACACTAAATTTAGGAAATTGTGATGAAAGTGATACAACACAGTAAAGTTCTTCCAAAACTATTGTCAATTTCAACCAATCTTCGTCAACTTTTTGTCAAATAAGATACCTTGTTTCAAGTGTTAGTTTTCATTCACACACAAGAAAATGCCTCGTTTCGATCTACATCTGTTGACTGTACGTGGTTCACACACAAGAAAAGACCTCGTTTTGATCAACATCTGTTGACTGTACGTGGTTCACACACAAGAAAATGCCTCGTTTCGATATACATCTGTTGACTGTACGTGGTTCACACACAAGAAAATGCCTCGTTTCGATCTACATCCGTTGATTGTTCGTGGTTCACACACAAGATGAGCTGGAGAGCAAGAACCAGAGAGCTGAGCTGGTAACATGATTATCATTGTGACCCCATGTTCTTAAACTCGTGGAAATCCGATAGACATTATAAGAAACCTGACTAGTTTACTCCACCTTAGTCGGTCAAAAAGCACGACCCGATTTTAGGATAAAAAAAAAGATTACGTTAAGCCTCCATTACGTTGTACCTTCATGATTCATTCGCAATTTGAGAAGATTCGGCCTAATCCTAAAAGCAAGAAAGAAATAGGATTGAAATCCAAGAAAAACACAAAAGGTAAACTTTAATGTTGCCCAAGGTAGCTCAGCGATAAGCCTGTGGGTTTATAATATTGAAAATCGGGTTTCCGCACTCTTGACGGGGCACAACACAGATAGCTTATTGTGCAGCTTTGCGCTTAACAACAAAATCAGCTCCGTGTTTGTTATTTACGTGCACATTCGTGAACGGTAAGTACATATAAACATAGGGATATCAGTGCAGAGTATTAGGAATGTTATTTTCGTAGTTTTTTTTTTTTAAAAAGATACGGTTAAGGACTAAATTTAAGTTCACGAACTGTATAAGTATTATGTATAATGTTACACGTGTTTATAAACGTTACCTGTTTTTATTTAAAGTTTTAAATGTTTCGAATAAAAAAAAATCATCGTAATTAACAATTATTTCCGTGTTTATTTACGTAACTTTCATTTAATTAATTTTACTTTCGAAGTTTTGTGTGTTCGTTTTCAATAAAAAAAAAGCTAAGAAACAAAACATTTCGGCTAAGTATCTTACTTCAAAAGATGTTAAAACACAATTAAGATTTGACATTTACAATGAGCTATCTGTGCTCTGTCTACCACGGGTATCGAAACTCGATTTCTAGCTTTGGGCTTAATAACAAACAAACAAACAAATATAAAAAAAACAACATTAATGTTTGTAAGTGATTGTACTTAGCTACATTTTCAAAAACCCGTTATCGTGGCATTTGTTGCGCTGTAAACATCGAAACAGTTATTAAATTACGAATTTTTTACGTGATTATCAGATAAAAGTCGTTATTTTGTAGAACAACACGTGTTTTATCTCTAAAAGCGATTTGGTAGTTTTGGTTTTTTTTTCTCTAAAAATAGAAACTAAATTATGAAAGGAAACGTTTTAATGCTGGAATCATTATTAGGTAACATTTTGGCAAATTAGTTTTGCATTTCTACCAATAGATGGCAGGTAACATTTGTTTGCTTGT
>NW_013744663.1:0-956 GCF_000517525.1 Limulus polyphemus
TACTAGAACATTCGGAGATTAAACAACAACAACAATAGTTATACTAGAACATTCGGAGATTCACACTGAACAGGCCATCTATCTATCTACTCCCATCCCTTCACCAGGCAACTGCCAAGTCATTTTATGCAGAATATTTATAGTTTACGGCCAAGTGGCCGCGTCTACCTTAATATTATTTCATTCAACTATGTAACCAATATATACGCATATACATATACAAACATATTTTACATATACATATATACATATACAAACATATTTTACATATACACACATACATCACACATATACACATACAAACATATTTTACATATACACACATACATCACACATATACACATACAAACATATTTTACATATACATATATACATATAAAAACATATTTTACATATACACACATACATCACACATATACACATACATACATGCATGCATATACATATACAGACATATTTCACATATACATATATGCATATACAAACATATTTTACATATACACACATACATCATACATATACACATACACCTATGCATACACATACATACACACATATACATATTCATGTAACAACTGTATAACTAAGCAGTTATTAATATGCTACAATTAAAGACCAGACAGGCCTGTCATGTTTAATATTTAGTTGTATTTCCCAAACTAGGAGAATTTGCCCTTTCTGAAGTGAAGACTGAACTAAAATGATTATCTAAAGCTTCGACTATCTCACTATTATTTTTAAGTATCCTGTTGCCTATTTTTAAAGGTTTATTATCCTATTTAACAAAATTTTATCATCCTGTTTAACTAAGGTTTATCATCCTATTTAACTAAGGTTTATCATCCTATTTAACTAAGGTTTATCATCCTATCTAACTAAGGTTTATCATCCTATTTAACTAAGGTTTATCATCCTGTTTAAATAAGGTTTATCATCCTATTTAACTAAAGTTTATC
>NW_013744664.1:0-1998 GCF_000517525.1 Limulus polyphemus
CTTGAGCCATGAATGTGTTATAATAGTAGCAGTCAAATCTTACTATTCGGTTGGAGTTGCACAAGCGTAAGAGGTGGGTGTTCTTTACTATAGTTGTCTAGTCTGTTATATGATAGTAAATCCGTCACAACTCCTTCCTTAGAGAATTAATAATTGGCGCTAGACAATTTTTAACTAAGATATTATCATATACATTGACAACAATACATTATCAAAGAATTATATAACTACAATAATCTTTACAGTATATATAACACAATCAATTCAAATAACCTTATGATCATAAAATTACATAACAGGTGAAAGTGCATCAGCACAAATGTTATCAACCCCTTTGCCATGGATTATCTTCAAATCTTACTCTTGTAATGATAAACTCCTATTTAACAGTCTTCTGTCTTTACACTTCATTCGGTTTAAAAACGTTAACGGATTATGATCAGTATAAATAACAATAGGTCGTTGTGATACACTATTAATTTTATTTTTATGTTCTATAACATTTGTTACTTTAAAACGGGTCATTCCTTGTCAATTTCCGTTTTATGAATCATGGAAGTTGTTAATGCTCGTGTTAACTTAAGACTTGATACTTGAAAGACTGTTATGTACACCTTTTTTTACTGGTCAGTATATAATGGTGTGATATAAATTATCATAAGTGTTATTATGACGTGTTAACTTAAGACTTTATACTTGAAAGACTGTTATGTACACCTTTTTTTACTGGTCAATATATATAATGGTGTGATATAAATTATCATAAGTGTTATTATGACGTAATATTACGCAGATATTACTGTTAGATATTTTGCTTTCTATGTTTTGTGAAGGATTTTAAGGGACTACGTAACCTCCAAATTCTACAGTTTTATAGCCTACAATTGTCTATAGAATAAAGTTATTTCTCACTTACGAAATTTGATATTGTGTTTAAACGGAGAATGATGAGATGATTGATGGTACTTTTAATTCAACATTACGTTCACAAAAATAGATATATAAACTACGCCTTTGGTTTAAATTACGTGTGGGGATGGACATTTGATATTTTATGTGGTAAGTTATTTGTAAATTAACGCTTAATCCCAGGAAAATCGCTTATACTTCTTTTCACTTAGTCGAGTTCCTGAAATATTTTCTAGATAATTAACTGTAGAGCAAATACCACGGAAATATATATTTTAGTCATTAAATATAAGCTAGAGACTCTCTACGCAATGGGGGAATACATTCTCAGATTCCACAACGTTCTAAGTGAGTTAGGGTCAACATTCCAGTCATGATTTTCCTGTGTAAAAAACACGGGGTTTGAAAAGTGGTTGGGAGTCTAAGGTTACCCACAGTTGTTGAGTATAAAATGTTGTTAAGTCTCTCCGATGAAAAGTGGGGGGTGGGGGTGAATAAAGTATAATGTGAAAACAGTTGAGAGCAATAAATCAGAGACGAAGATTTCAAACATTCGGTGATTTTTCGTATTTCTTCGTAAGGAAATTTGAGCCTTTTCACCGTTTCTTATAATCGATCACATTATTTTGGCCATTTGGTTAGTTGCGTTTCGGTCGTAATGATTCTTGTTGTTTGGGTTGAAAAACTCTATAATATTCTCCAACAAATTTGTAAGATTCCCTTCAGCTGCCGTAGGATCGCGTCTTGGCTACAATTCAATTTGGTTTTAAGGGACTTCATTAGGTTTAACAGCACTAGACTTGACATTCTTCGAAGACATCATTCAAAGGCAAAAGATCTTGAGTTTGCGGTGTTGCACGCATACTTAAGTCAGCGAGTATTTTACTCAAATTCTTTCACAGAGTTAGGACTAAGAATTGGTATTTTTAACATGCGACATGTGGGCCTCAACAGATGATCTACATGCTCAGTCATATTCATATGTAATTATAAATTGTTGACCACGAGGTTCGTTTTAATAGAGAAAATAAAAAGTTGCCAATAAACACATCTTCTGCTAGTCTCTTGACTTTATATAATAGAGAAAAT
>NW_013744665.1:0-1371 GCF_000517525.1 Limulus polyphemus
TTTTTGGCATTGCCATCCTTATATCATACTTAATTTTTGCAATATATTTCCATTACTTGTAGTACTTTCTATTGCCATGGAAACACATGCTTTTAATAAATGATCTACATCATATTCATCTTGCATCTTATTATTTAGTAGAACAATAATATTATACAACAGTGCATTGAAATACTATTTTTCTCTGTGATCTGTGATTTACAGTTTTGAGTTTCTATCCTTCAAACAACTGATATTTTTAAGTTACCAGTTGTGATTAATGACTGTACATCTAAGCAGAACAAAGATTTAAGTCAATAGTCTTTCCAATAATCTATTAATTACGATGTACTTTTCAACAATATTATTATATTGTTGTTGTCTAAGGCTCATAACGTACAATTATACACGGACTTTCTTTACGTTAAAATGTCTGGGAGCTTTCTGCCCTCTTACATTGTTGCCCGATGAAAACTCCTGTAAGATGGCCTAAAGCTCGCAGATATTTTAACGTAAAGAAAAGTCCGTGTATAATTCTACATTATTATATGACTTTACTACAACAATATTGACACAGGTGAGTGAGATTACCGAACACAGAGGACCAGTGTCCTTCAATGCACTAAGAAGATTAAGGTAAAAAACCTAGTGGGGGACCTTAATACAAACAAATTTTAGAATTTTTTACACCCGAAGTACAGAATCTAAGTGTCTTTACATCAAAGAATCTGATTGGTTTATAACGCTAAAGACAGGCAATGGTTAATAACGTTATATTTAACCATATTAACATTTCTTTTCTTAATATTTTCGATGCCTAAGCAAGCCTAACACGTTAATTTCATCTTCAATCAACGGAGGTTAACAAGAATTAAACAAAGGTTTTGTTACGTCTCCGTTTGTTAATTGATTTTTCCGTAACTTCGTTCCGACGAAACTTTAACGACACAAGTCTTTACTTAATAAAACTGGTCTATTCTTTCCGAATATAACTTTACGATACACTTAATTTCAATATTCTCGCTAAAACAAACACTATAACGAACGAACGTTAACTTCAACAATACCCTGTGACTGCAGTTCAATTACTCACTATCTACACACACATTACCCTCCCGTCACGTTGTCACCCTCTTTTATATACCCTATATCTAGTAAATACTAGAGCATTCGCCAAAGTACAGGATAGTTCTAGAAAGTAGAGGTTGTCAGAATCACGTGATCTCGATGACGCAACACTGCCCCTCCTTAATATTGTTCGTCCCGAACAATAACAACATACAATAAACCAATAACTATTAACAATAGCTTAATTAACTGTACAGAATTACAAACACAAAATTACAATTCAACAAAGTCTCTTAATTTTACGGGACGTATCTTCTTCCGTAC
>NW_013744666.1:0-627 GCF_000517525.1 Limulus polyphemus
CTCTCTTTTAACAGTTACAGAAACTTGGCCTTTGTTGTTCCCAAACGTCATTTTATCAAAATCAATTACAAACTTCCTTGGTAGTAGATAGTCCAATCCTAATATGCATTGGTCTTCAATGTCAGCCAAGTATACTTTCTGTCTGTTTTTCATGCCCATCAGCTCGATAGTTACCCACACTGGTCCCCACAGCCTTGCAGAATGTCCTGTCACACCATAAAGTTTCTGTATGGCTTCTGGTACTCCTTCATGATTTAACACCTTGATGCTCACAAGGGTTTGCTGAGACGCAGAGTCTATGACAAAGTTGCACCTTTGGCCATCCAGCTTCCCTGTCACGTAGATACTATGTGTGCTTGCCATTTTACACTTAGCTGTTGGGACTTTCACGATGGAGGTTGGTGGGCGTCCCTTAGCACCAACCACTACTCGTTTCCCGAAGCTGGTGGTATTTTTCTTACACTTGCTCCTCAGATGTCCTTGCTCCCCACAGTTCCAACAGCCTTTCTTGGTAGCAACCTTTACTGCTGTATCGTCTCCCCTGTTTTGAAGTTGCCAGCATTGAGCTCTCTTGTGCCCAGGTTTGTTTCAGTGCCAGAAAAGTCCCTCAAACTTCTCTGAAAGCTG
>NW_013744667.1:0-1999 GCF_000517525.1 Limulus polyphemus
CTGTATTAAAATTAACATTTATGACAAAAAAAACAAAAAAAACTTCAATAATTTAAATACTATAATAAAATAAAGTTAGTAACCATGTATAAACAGCAATTTGTACATGCAAAACCGTAAATACAAACTAGTAGGTATACTATTATAAACTAGCCTATATGACACAATCCATGCAGGTAAAACACTTTTCAACCTTTGCTGTGCATTTAACATGCATACAAATTTTTAACATGGGGTGCATTTATCTGAGATTTTGTTTTTATTGCATTTAGCTACCTGGCATTGTTTTCTTTTATGTGTTTCACTGGATTCAGGCTGAAATGCTTGGTGCTTTGTAGTTTTCCCAAGCGTGTTTTTGTTAGAGCTCTGAGGCTAACTTCTTCTTACTTATATTTTCTCCAGTGCATTCATTGTATAAGCCAAAGAAATTGATGGCTGCCAGGTCCAGGACATTGTAAAGTACAGCAACTGGTCACTGATGAGAACCAGCTTTTACTGAGTACTGACGTGCCATATGGTCTGCAACATTCACTCTGTACTTTGTCTAGTTGTAGAAAAGCACAGTTTCTGGTTTTATATTCTCAGTAGTGTCATGCTAACTGACATGTGAAGAGACTGAGAATGCAAACATTCTTCCTTGGTTTGCACTTGTAAACGGTCAACATAGAAAAGTCACAGTGATTCAAAATTGTACTGGTATACAGCTTTGGTTGTAAGTTTAGTGCAGATGGTGGAAGCTCTTTTCTTGATTCACTGTTTGAACTAGGCTGTTTTATTTTTCTGTGACTCTTTTCTCAATTCAAGTGAAATAAAAAATTGTATATGGTCACATTCCTCCCTTTTGCTAAGTACAGCGTCATCAGCCTGAGTTCCACACTGTCTGCTAGTCTTTGACCATCTGGGTGGGTTTCATCTTTGCCTAGTTAGGGCAAATACATTCATAATGTATTCTGAGGTAATGTTTACTGCCAGACAAAACTTTATTCAAAAATTTGTCTGGTTTGTTTGTCATGTATTGTGTCTAGTGACACCATGCTTTTGTGGGAAACTGTTGCTCATCCACATTAATGTTCTCTCCCGGCCTGTAGTGGACAATTCTATTTTCAGTGAAGCCAATTACAAATTTCTGATGCCAGGGCAAGTTAGTCTGTTTGAAGTCGAATACTTGTCTTTGCACTCAAGTCAAAATGCAAAACTTTCATTATTTCTCAAAATCAGTTCCTTGGCATTATCTCTGTAAAGAAAAGAATTCCTTATTCTGCAGACCAAAAGCTCTTCAGGTAAATGCTTTAGCTACCATATTTCTCACAAACATATAGCAGTGCAATAAATGCTTGATTCCCAAAAAATATCTTTGGAGGAATTACATCGTTTTGCACCCTTTGTGCCTCTGCTTCAGTACATTGTTGGATGTAGCATCATACTTGTGTATCACTCAACAAGTGAAAAGCACTGGGAAGACTATCAGTGTTGCATTTTGTATACTGTGTGGGACCTGGAGTTTCTGCCAATATTTTGTGTAGCCTCAACATTGGGATTCATAATTTCCCTAGTTGTTCCATCCTTCCCAATCTCATGTATGCCAGCTCCCACTGGTGATGCAGCTGGAGTACCTGTGATTGGTACTTTACTAGGCAAAGTGGCTGGCACAGCTGGAGCACCTGCAGCTGCTACAGGAGATGACACGGGTAAAGTAGCTGGCACAGCTGAAGCACTTGTAGCTGCTACTGGAGATGACACAGGTAAAGTGGCTGGGGCCAGCTGGAGCACCTGCAGCTGCTACAAGAGATGACATGGGTAAAGTGGCTGGTACAGCTGGAGCACCTGCAGCTGCTACAGGAGATGACACAGGTAAAGTGGCTGGCACAGCTGGAGCACCTGCAGCTGCTACAGGAGATGACACAGGTAAAGTGGCTGGTACTGCAGATAATTGTCCAGGACTGTTACAACCTTTTTTTGTGTTTGGAGAGCTGTTTTTGTGGTATTGCACTTTCTTCAC
>NW_013744668.1:0-825 GCF_000517525.1 Limulus polyphemus
TCAACTGTGAATTATGTACAAACGAACAGGGAGAGTCACGAAAAGAACAACTTGGAAATGCAATAACCTACGAGACAAGAAAACAATAATAAGTGTATTAATTAAAACACACTAGGAGAATGTGACGAGTGTGAAACGTGAAAGGCAGACCAGGACACACAGTAGAACAAGGGCGATTGTCAAATATAATTGATGGCAGAGTGGAACAAGGAAAAATACAAAACGTCTGTTTTGTACATTCGCACAAAGCTACACAAGGGCTAGCTAATCTTGAACAGATGCTATAGGGAAGGCAGCTAGTCAATAGCACCTACTTTCAACTCTTGGGATTCTTTAGTCGAACGGTAGGATTTTACCGTCACTCTTATAACGCATCTGCAACAGGATGCTTGTCATAAACCTCTGAATTCAGAGTCCGATAAGCTAGCCACTAGGCCACGACCGGTCTGTGCAGGAGACTACGAAAAACGTGAAGAAATTGTATGGACTCAAGTAGTCTGGCACAGCGGTATGTCTGCGGACTTAAACGCTAGAATCCGGGTTTCGATACCCGTGGTGGGCAGAGCACAGGTAGCCCTTTGTGTAGCTTTGTGCTTAACTTCAAACAAACAAACTTTATTAAATATGCGCCCCCCCCCCAGTGGCACAGCGGTATGTCTGCGGACTTACAACACTAGAAACCAGGTTTTGATACCCGTGGTGGGGAGAGCACAGGTAGCCCTTTGTTTAGCTTTGTGCTTAACTTCAAACAAACAAACTTTATTAAATATGCGCCCCCCCCCAGTGGGACAGCGGTATGTCTGCGGACTTACAACACTAGAAACC
>NW_013744669.1:0-2933 GCF_000517525.1 Limulus polyphemus
AATTTTTCTTGTATTTTGGTAATATTGACGAGGGCTATATTAGCAAGTATTTAACTAAAGTTACCTCTTAAATATTTATTATTTTCTGTCCCACACAAATATTATTAGCTGCGTACGTTTTAACAGCCTTAATATTTGCTGAAAATATTTTATATTAATATATTGTAATCACATTATGTTTTTGTAACGTGTTTTTTTCGCTGTGCAGGTTTATTAGATTATTTGGTAGAATTAATGTCAAGTACAGTCCACATAACAATCATAAATTAATTTGTTTTGACATAACACTTATTACAATACACGTCAAAAATAACGTTTGAAATTTTTGATGGTATCTACATCCTCATAAATAAACTTACTTGTAGAATTTCTCATTAATTGATCAAATAACAAACACACTGCCTAATTAACTGATTTGCAGGAGTTTACTATCAGTTTGTAACTTCTAATTGACACTAAACTTAATAACTGACTGATATACTGCTACGCTGAGTTTCGTATATATATCGTACTCTTATCTATACATACCACTTGAAACATCTATATTCTTAAATTTCATGAAACTTCTAGAAATTGTGTCATGCGCTTTCTAGCAAACAAACATCCAAAATAAAACGTTGAAATATAGTCTGAGTATATAAATATAATCCTATACTACTATATTTATAAAGTTTAGGTATGTTAGCGTCCGTGTTTGTGTATGAAAATATTATCATATACGCCACTTTTTATGTATGATGTGTTTGTTTGTTTGTTATGAATTTGGCGCAAAGCTACATGAGGTCAATCTGCGCTCGCCGTCCCTAGTTTAACAGTATAAGACTAGAGGGAGACGCAGCTAGTCATCACCACCCACCGCCAACTCTTGGGCTACTCTTTTACCAACAGATAATGGGATTGGCCTTCACATTATAATGCTCCCATTGCTGAATGGGACGCATTGGTGTGACGGATATTCGAACCCACGACCCGCAGATTAAGAGTCGAACGCCCTAATCAGCTGGCCATACCGGGCCTGTGTGATGTGAGATAGTAAATTATACTTTTATTTATTTACTGTTCATTTATTATTCCTTCTATCGTTTAGTTCAACTATCCAGTTTTATTTATATTAAAGTGCAAAAATCACCTTCTAGCCAAAGCACGTTGAATTTCAGTTTGTATTTATTATGAAACTGACACGAGCTTTCCCTAGCGGTAACATACAGATGTTAATCTTGTAAAAGATTATGTAAATTTGCTGGTCACATGAGATGTAACCTCGTGATCTAACGACTAAAGAAAAACCCTGCCTTAAGTTTAAACGAGGTAGTTCACGTGATAGTTAAAACCTATTATTGTTGATCGTTACTCGATGTTGTTATTAATCTTGAAGTTGTATAAATTTACAACATTGGGTGTTTTTTTTAATTTTTTTAAAGAGGTTTTCTCCTCTTCTTTAATGTTTTTCTGATTCCTTTATTTGTTGAAATAATTATTAATTGTAATATATTTATATGGTATTATTCATTACGTATTTATGGCCATACACGTGTTTATTAACTGCGTGTTTGGTATGTGGTAAATTTTACAAGTTTGAAAGTTTAATTCTGGATTTCTGTGGTTGTGAAAGTTTAGTTAATTCGTTTTCTTTTTTTTCGACCTTGGTTGTAGCGGCTGATTGTTTTAGTCAGTTACACCGTTAGTGTAGGTGTATGTAAATATAATCTAATACAATTAACATTTGTTGTCAAATGCGGTCCACGTGAAAAACTTGATCTCAAACTAATAATTTGAAATCTCTGTTTCTGAGAGCAATAGAAAAACTACGGATCAAAAACCTTTCGCGAAGAACGGAGAAAATAAGAAAGTTTAATGAAGATCCACGTTTTTGGACTAGATATACGTATTTTTTGTGCTTATAGTCCTAAGCTATTTAGCAAATGTTTTATTGCAGGCTATAGTATCATATTCTTTTTAATTTTGACATTTGCTAGAGGACGCATAACGTTAAGGTTGTGAAATATAACAATCGAGAAGCTTCGTGGAGTATCTGGAAAAATAATCGGCGATGATTGAGTTCAGAGTTAGAAAATTATTCACTGATAGAATTGAAAGTTATTGTGTTTATTTTGCTGTTCAATTACTCGATCATTTAGACGTGAAATTATATAAGTACGTTTATAAATAAGTTAGGCAGACATCGTTTTGGAACTTATGTTGAAAAGTTTGTGTAATTGAAATTAAGCCTAAAGTGAACATGTGGGATAGCAAATTCTACTTTTTTGTGATTATGGTTGTGTTAATCGTTTATTCATTATGTCCTTTAATCGTTTATCTATGAATTTTTAGTTGCGTTAAAACGCTAAATCACCTTCTACCTAATCATTTGTATTTTGAATAAATATATATGTGTATGATGAAACTGACACTAGTTTCCCTAGCGGTAAAGTACATATGCTATAAATGTAGCAGAATAGTATGTAAATTTATGATTACATGAGATTATACACTCGTGACCTACTCAGTGAATAAATATCGTTCCAGAAGCTTCACTAACAGAGAGTCACAAGATAGTTATTGATATTAAAAAGTATTTTTTGAATATTGTCTGTGCTGTATTATTATTTTGGGGGGAGAATTAGGTTTTTTTCTTTCTGGTTACTTTTCTGATTTTATTATTACTCATTTATTAATATATATGATAAACTGTTTAACTTCACAACAATATTAATTGTCAAATTTTATTAAATTCGTTTTCTTTTTTTCTCGACCTTGGTTGTTTATTAATATTGTTGTGAAGTCCTTGTTAGGCATTTGTTTATTAACTGTGTTGAATTTATTTCTAAGTGTTGTTATTGGGAATAAATTATGTTTTTGTTGTTGAACCCTGATTATCGCGGCGTTTTCATTTTAGACCATTACAAACATAGCTGTAGTAAAGTTCGTTGAAT
>NW_013744670.1:0-1165 GCF_000517525.1 Limulus polyphemus
GCCTATATAAATATATTTAAAAATGGCTTGTGTATATCGTATATATACATATATATTATTCATACCTTCGGTGTATAGGACGCAAGCAGATTTTGACATCAAATTTTGGGGTAAAAAAGTGTGTCTTATACACCGAAAAATACGGTAGTTGTATTTTACTTGGTGTCTAGAAGACTCTCACCTGTCACATGTTGCAGGAATAATAGCAGAATCTTGTGGTACGGGTGGCTTGGCTATTATAAGTTGACAGCTATGAGTCCTACCATTAAACAATTTGCTTTTAATCTTCAATAAATAAAGTGTTCATTTTTAATTTCAACTTCCCACCTTGTATCTTTCATTTCATCACTGTGGTTGTTTTTCCACTTACTAGTTCCTCGAATCCCCCGTTGTTGCTGATATCAGATAACTGTGTGTTAAGTTTAAACTATGATTGCTTCGATTCAGGAAACTGTGGTGTTTTTGGATCTAGTTTTTGCGAAAGTGGTAGTTGATTTGCTTACAGTTATTTTCTCTTTGTCCTGCTAGATGTCGCAATTTCTGAAATCTTTTGGCTTCAGACAAGTCTTTTGTTTACCCCATACCACAAAAAATTTCTGTCTGTTCAAGATATTAATCTGGCTCTCTGCAGTATAGGTATTAGTAATACCATCGCGTTGCTCGCGCTTGAAAAAAACAAAACAAAAACAAGAAGATTAAGGAAACTGAGCTCTACAGAAAGAAAGAAAAAAAAGAGTCCATATTTTTGTGCTAGTAATATAAATTCCCGAGGAATGTATATCATAAACGTTCTGTTCAAACATGGTATCGTACACGTCCAATATCAGTATATTATATTATTATTTCATATATACCAAACTTAAATTATAGATATCATGGTAGAGCAAAATAGTTTGATCATTTTGCATATAATCAACTTTAACACTAATACGGTGTATTGACACTGCAATACACCATACAGATGCAGTGAATTGGGTGCAATAGCTTTATTAATGTGATTTGATGAAGGGTGGTTGTACAAATAACATGTAATTACATATGTTACGTCTCCGTTTGTTAATTAACTTTTCGTAAATTCGTTCTGACGAAACTTTAGCGACACAAGTCCTTACTTAATAAAACTGGTTTATTCTTTCCGAATATAACTTTACGATACACTTAATTT
>NW_013744671.1:0-832 GCF_000517525.1 Limulus polyphemus
CGTGATAACGCCAAAGCCTGTTGTCATGCGCCACCTTTGGTTTACCTCGCCGACCACATTTTACCCAGAAAGTCACGTCTGAGAGACGATCCACTATGTCATATGGGCCTTCCCATGGAGGAGACAACTTAGGAGACTTCCCTTTGGTCTTCCTGGGATTGTACAACCATACCTTGTCTCCAGGTACAAAGCTGACTTCAGTAGAGTTCTTATCATAAGTTAACTTCATCGAATCAACAGACGTTTTCAAGTTTGAACGCACTTGATGGTGAATATCATCCATTCTTTCCGATAACACTTTCACAAACTCAGACACATTTTCAGGCAACTCTTCATAAGGTGGGCGTCCATTATGCTTGGGTCCCCTTTTTGCACTACATGTCCGGCACCATTCTTCCACATCTCGCCTCATACCTATCCAATAAAATCTTTGTCGTAGGTGACTCAATGTCTTCTTAATTCCGAGATGTTCTCCTGTTAAATTATCATGGGATTGACGCAGCACAACTTCCCGTAACTTCCTCGGTATAACTGTTTGCCAAGTCGTCACTTTCCCATCTGTAGTTTCCCATCTCCGGACAAGAATACCATTTTCAAGCTTTAACTGCTCCCATTGCGCCCAATAGTGCTTTGTCACGGTGCTTAGACTAGACACCTTCTCCCAAGCAGGGCGCAAAACACTTGCTTTTAGGAAATCAATCATTGGATTCAAATCTTGGTCTTTCTCCTGTTCTGCCTTGATATCGATACCTGGTTCCACTTCGTCATCATCAACTTTTTCAGTCAGCTTGATGGCACCTAATTATTTCAATCTCTCTTTTAACAGTTACCG
>NW_013744672.1:0-1996 GCF_000517525.1 Limulus polyphemus
CCCTAATTTAGCAGTGTAAGACTAGAGGGAAGGCAGCTAGTCATCACCACCCACCGCCAACTCTTGGGCTAATCTTTTACCTACGAAGTTATTTTACCAAGTCATTGACCGTCACATTATAACGCCCCCACGGCTGAAAGGGCGAGCATGTTTGGTGTGACGGAGATTCGAGCGCCCTAACCACCTGGTCATGCCGGGCCATTTCTTATTAAAGAGACAGAAAGCATGTTAAAGTTTGTTATGATGTAAAATATACTATAATGTTTCATTAATTCATGCTCTAGCACGTCATTAACTATTCTTACATAAAACAAATATCGAATCAAATAACATTATACATAGTCTGGATGAAACTAAACGTTATTGGTTCATGAAGACTACTTGTTAAATGATGAAATAATTCAGAAAATTTAAAAGTTTGGAAAGTTTTATTTACTATGGTAAGAAATCCCTAAACATCATCATCTGAATGTATGTGCTAGGTCACGCAGTGATAAAGAACAGTTCACTTTTATTAAATTCACCACAACTAGGTCACGCAGTGGTAACGAACAGTTCACTTTTATTAAATTCACCACAACTAGGTCACGCTATGGTAAAGAACAGTTCCCTTTTTATCAAATTCACCACAACTAGGTCACGCAGTGATAAAGAACAGTTCACTTTTATTAAATTCACCACAACTAGGTCACGCAGTGGTAACGAACAGTTCCCTTTTATTAAATTCACCACAACTAAGTCACGCAATGGTAAAGAACAGTTCCCTTTTTATCAAATTCACCACAACTAGGTCACGCAGTGGTAAAGAACAGTTCCCTTTTATCAAATTCACCACAACTAGGTCACGCAGTGGTAAAGAACAGTTCCCTTTTATAAATTCACCACAACTATGTCACGCAGTAGTAAAGAACAGTCCCCTTTATCAAATTCACCACAACTGAATATTGACATCTTCTTAACTAGTAAGATGAAAGTGGCAACCATGGATGTTCTTCATCAACATTCAGAGGGATGAAGTCTGCTGGAAAACAATTGTTGTTGTTTATTATTAAGCACAAAGCTACACAAAGGGCTTCCTGTGGTATGGCCACCACAGGTATCGAAACCCTGTTTCTCGCAGTATAAGTCCGCAGACATACCGCTGTACCACTGAGGGGGGGGGGGTTGGAAAACAAAGTAACGTCTTTTGTAACTGGAAAAGTAAAAGATGAGGAGTCAATAGGGTATACAGGAAGAAAGTTGAGGTAACATAAGTAAAGGAACCATCTTTTACTTCCTGTGAGGTAGCTTGTCTCCAGATAAAGGGACAATTTCCTTTTGGCAAGGGGACAATTTCTTGGGAATTTAGTACACGTAGTTGATTTGAGAACTTTAATGAACTGCGACTGCCCGTTGAATGAAAGAGGAGACGTTTCGGTTTCTATACTGGGGTCTTGTTAGAACATTTCGGTTTCTATACTGGGGTCTTGTTAGAACGTTTCGGTTTCTATACTGAGGTCTTGTTAGAACGTTTCGGTTTCTATACTGGGGTCTTGTTAGAACGTTTCGGTTTCTATACTGGGGTCTTGTTATAACGTTTCGGTTTCTATACTGGAGTCTCGTTCGAAAGTCTTCAGTATAGGAGCCGAAACATCGTTCCCCTTTCATTCAACAAACATTTGTATGCAGTCTATTAAAGTTCTCAAACCAACCCTAAACTTGTCACCTAGGGCTCAACTCAACCAAATACGTTAAAAATCCAGCTCATATCGTTTTTATTATTTCTGATGCCTTTACTTATAAGCAATGAATAACAGTAATACTTCAGATCTGTTGTTGTTGTTGTTTTTTGTTAAACTCGTGTACAGTAACTAGCAAACAACCAAATAAACATCTTCAACTAAATTTAACTGAGTTGTATAGAGAGTAAACAATTTTCATCTTTAAAGTTAGTAATCATTTTTCGGTTTCTTTACACAGTTGCACCACTGGAATTATTACAGAAATGTCGCCATCT
>NW_013744673.1:0-1996 GCF_000517525.1 Limulus polyphemus
CCAAATAACTTGCAGCATTCTTGAAACACAGCTGATTCAAAGTTACAGCCTTGATCTGAATGCAGTTCATATGGCATACCAAATCTGAAAAAGAAATCACTAATAGCTGAAGCTACAGTTGTAGATTCCTGATTTGGTATTGCATATGCCTCAGGCCACTTGGTGAAATAGTCCATCACCACACAAATGTACTTGTTTCCAGCACGAATTTGGGGCAGAGGACCAGCAATATCAATGGCTACTCTTTCCATTGGTGTGCCAACGTGAAATAACTTCATTGGAGCATGTCTCTTATGCTTGGATCCCCTTTTAGCACAACATATACTACATGTTCTGCACCATTCTTCCACATCTTGCCTAATACCTATCCAGTAAAATCTCTGTCGTAGGTGACTCAATGTCTTCTTAACTCCGAGATGTCCTCCTGTTAAACTATCATGGGATTGATGCAGCACAACTTCCTGTTACTTATTCGGTATAACTGTTTGCCAGGTCGTCACTTTCCCATCTGCAGTTTCCCATCCCCAGAGAAGAATACCATCTTCAAGCTTCAATTGGTTCCATTGTGCCCAATATTTCTTTGTCTCAGGGCTTAGGCAAGACACCTTCTCCCAAGCAGGGCGCAAAACACTTGCTTTTAGAAAATCAATTATTGGCTTCAAATCTTGGTCTTTCTCCTGTTCTGAGTTAATATCTATACCTGATTTCATTTCACCATCATCAACTCCTTCAGTCACTTTGACTTCAGCTTGATGACACCTGGTTAGCTCAACCTCTCTTTTGCAGCAATGTCTGCGGTCATTTGTGCAAGGTCTTCGGCTCAGTCCATCGGCATTTCCATGAGATTTTCCTTCTCTTTATTCAATATCATAATTATACTGGTCTATTTTCCGATCCAATGTGCAGTTGTCCCTCTGGGTTCTTTAATGATCTTAACCAGCGTAACACAGCATGGTCTGTCCTGATGGTAAACCTTGCACCATAGAGGTAAGGGTGGAAATATGTCAGACTTTTTACTATAGCAAGGAGTTCCCTCCGTGTTACACAGTAGTTCCTCTCTGGTCTACTCAACACCCTACTGAAGTAGGCCACTACATGTTCGTTTTCGCCCACTTTCTGAGACAACACTCCTCCAATTCCGACATTACTAGCGTCACAATCCAGTATGTACGGTAGTGAGGGATCTGGAAGCCTTAAAAGTGGAGCAGAGGCCAATTTTTCCTTCAACGTCTTGAAAGAATGCTGGCAAGAAACTGCCCATTCAAACTTTTGGCCTTTTTTAGTCAAATCATGTAGTGGAGCAGCTATCGTTGCAAAGTCCTTCACAAATTTGCGGTAGTAAGTACAGAGTCCCAAGAAACTTCTTAGCTCTCCCACATTTTCTGGTGTTGGCCAGTCATGCACTGCTTTCACCTTATCAGGATCAGTTTGTACACCATTCTCACTAACAATATGGCCTAAGTAAAGCACCTGTTTCTGGAACAAATGACATTTCTTGGGATGGAGTTTCAGGTTTGCTGCTTTCATACGCTTGAATACTTCCTCCAGCCGGGACATTTCGTCGTCAAAAGTTGTTGCAAATACGATGACATCGTCCAGGTACACTAGGGCTATCGTCCATTGTAGGCCTTTCAATACTCGTTCCATCAGCCTCTCAAATGTTGCTGAAGCATTACTGAGCCCTAATGGCATCACTCGGTATTGCCAGAGACCTTGGCCATAGCTAAATGCTGTCTTGGGTCTATCTGCTTCAGCCATTTGTATTTGATGGAAACCTGACTTTAAATCCAGAGTTGAAAACCACCTGGATCCACTTAGAGCATCAAGAGTATCATCAATTCTTGGCAGTGGGTATGAGTCTTTTTCGGTTATGCTGTTAAGAGCCCTGAAGTCCACACAGCAATGTTGGGTCCCATCCTTCTTCTGTACTAATACAACGGGAGCTGACCAGGGACTATCTGATTTTTCAACTATCTCTTCCTTGATTAGACCATCC
>NW_013744674.1:0-3244 GCF_000517525.1 Limulus polyphemus
GATTGCGAGTCGAGCGCCCTAACCACCTAGCCATGCCGGGCCTCACTCTGTAGGCTATAACACAGCATTACACATGAGCTTCTAAAGCAAAAAATACAAATAGTTGTTACTCTTAATTTTGGTTTTATTTACTCTTGAAACAGAACACTTTCGGAGACTCTGCGAAAGTACATCTGGTATTAGAAGAGTTTACAATAAGAGTATTTCAACCATATAGTTATATAATGTTTCAGACAGGATGTTCTTCGTAAGGCATTCAATGTCGTGATAAATTTAACGAAACTATCTTTAGAGATCTCGTAATTTCTGTTGTGCCTAATTAACGTTATTGTTACGTCTCCGTTTGTTAATTAACTTTCCGTAACTTCGTTCCGACGAAACTTTAGCGACACAAGTTCTTTACTTAATAAAACTGGTTTATTCTTTATGAATACAACTTTACCGATACACTCAACTTCAACAATCGCGCTAAACAAACGCTGTAACGTCTCTCGTGCTCTCTGACTGCAGTTCAATTACTCACTGTCTATACGCACACATTACAATCTTCTGTCACGTTGTCACCCTCCTTTACATACCAGTCTACCCTCCATCTAGTAATTAATAGAGCATTCGCCAAAGTACAGGATAATTCTAGAAAGTAGAGAGCGTGAGAATCACATGATCTCGATGACGCAACATTATTTTATTATGATTGATAATAACCAAAACGTTGCATGTGTGAGTGTGTGTAATTAAACGTCTGAAAAGTTGAAAACAAAACATAAAACCTAATTTATCTGATCAAAGGTTTATAGCCTGAAATATCGTAGTTCACATAATTTAGGCTAATAATAGATAATAGATGACTGACATAATTTATATACACATAATAATTCGTCTACATTTTCGTATATACATGATTGATGGAACAAAAATTAAGTACAAAAAACTCCTACGGCAATAAAACGTAATTTAGTTGTGCTAACATTATAATCATTAAAGCTGATGCCTATTTTGTTTTTATTCCTTAAGTGAAAGCCTTTTAAATATATCGTAAATAACCGAAATAATAATTCAACGGCCTTATACGCAAGGAAACTTTTATTGACCATATTTGTGTTCACTTTCATGTAATTTAGCAAAATGTAGCGTTGTTACATTCAATAATTGTTTATCTCTTTCTGACATACCTGTATATGTTATAGGCTTAGTTTTAAGCCTACTTTGCAAACGATTCTGCGTAAAATAATTTGAGTCAAAATAATTTTAAATATTTATTCAATTTATCTAGTGCAGATATTCAAATTATTTTTCAACATGTTTATTAGCCTCGACAAAATGTAGATGTAAGGATGTATACCCTGGTTAACATGTAGATGTAAGGAGGTATACCTTGGTTACATGTAGATGTAAGGACGTATACCTTGGTTAACATGTAGATGTAAGGATGTATACCCTGGTTAACATGTAGATGTAAAGACGTATATCTTGGTTAACATGTAGATGTAAGGACGTATTGATGTAAGGACGTATACCCTGGTTACCATGTAGATGTAAGGAGGTGTACCTTGGTTACGTGTAGATGTAAGGATGTATACCCTTGTTAACATGTAGATGTAAGGACGTATATCTTGGTTAACATGTAGATGTAAGGACGTATACCCTGGTTACCATGTAGATGTAAGGAGGTGTACCTTGATTAACATGTTAATGTAAGGATGTATACCCTTGTTAACATGTAGATGTAAGGACGTATATCTTGGTTAACATGTAGATGTAAGGACGCATACCTTGGTTAATATGTAGATGTAAGGATGTATACCTTGGTTAACATGTAGATGTAAGGACGCATACCTTGGTTAACACGTAGAATGTAAGGACGTATACCTTGATTAAGCCGTTTTAAAATGATGTTCTGGGTCACGAGTTACCCTTTACTAATTGTTAATAATGAAACTACACAATGGGCTATACGTGCTGTGGCCACCACAGTGATCGAACCCTGAATTTTAGCATTATATAAGATCTCAAGTTTACTGCTGAGACACTAAAAGTACTTCTCTTGAAACTACGCCTAATATCTTCGATCGAGCGCAATCTAACGGCCATGATTGTACACCATTTTCCCAAAATCGAAATTTTCATTGTAACAAGATTTGACAAAATATGGCAAGACCACGCATATTGACAAACTTTCCACAAACTCTCTACGGTACGTAGAGATCGGTTTCCAGAATACCACGTGTTCAAAGACACAAAAGACTATTCGTGCCGTTTTAAGAGACTTGACAGGGAGTTGCAGTAACTGAGTTCCTTCTTGTGAAAACAGTCATTGATTTCAATGACAGACGGTGAACAGTCTTCCCTAAGAGAAATATTCATTAAGCGAGGTTTCTAAGTAATATAAAAATCAAGGGAAGACGGCATTTTAAAAAGGGGGACTTTCGACGTTCTCTGTGAAATAGAACCCCCAGGAAGAGCGACTAGGACAGCAAGAGGTTCCGAAATCATACTCAACCGAATAGGAAGTAGTGCCATTATCAGCGACGTGTATCGTGTTAACAGAAATTGATGTTTAAGAAGGGTCACAAATTTTTACACATCTTGAAATCAATGACTGTTTTCACAAGAAGGAACTGAATTACTGGAACTCCCTGTCATTGAAATCAATTACTGTTTTCACAAGTAGGAACTGAATCACTGCAACCCCCTGTCATTGAAATCAATGACTGTTTTCACAAGAAGGAATTGGATTACTGCAACACCCTGTCATTTAAATCAATTACTGTTTTCACAAGTAGGAACTGAATCACTGCAACCCCCTGTCATTGAAATCAATTACTGTTTTCACAAGTAGGAACTGGATCACTGTAACCCCCATCTGTGGCGGTATTGTACTGTTGAATAATCGGGAATTCGTTGCCGTGACTACCAGATGAGGTGACAGTCACTGTATTATCATGTAAAAGATTAACCCATTATACGACAAATATATACTTCCTAGTAAATAATATAATGTCCTTTATTAATTATTTCCAGGAACACACTGTTATTGCTTATGTAAGTAACTAACTTATTTAACTATTTCTATCAAGGGCCGTCGTTTCAGAATTGTTACAATTTTGCCATAACACCACATCTTGTGTCAAGTACCTCAAGTGAAACGTCTTTATTTCAGTCGTTTCAGAATTGTTACAATTTTGCCATAACACCACATCTTGTGTCAAGTACCTCAAGTGAAACGTCTTTATTTCCGTCGTTT
>NW_013744675.1:0-3647 GCF_000517525.1 Limulus polyphemus
GTCACATTATAACGCCCCTACGGCTGAAAGGGCGAGCATGTTTGGTGGGACGAACCCGCGACCCTCAGATTGCGAGTCGAGCGCCTTATCCACCTGGCCATGCTGGGCCCGCAGTAATTTTAAATATTGTATTTTTATAATTTGTGCATTAACACGTCAGCAAACCTGTCATTGTAGAAAGAGAAGGTTAAGCTCATTCGATGTTTTATTTTATCGTGAATATGTTAATTCCTGATTTCTTAATTGAAGTATACTTTACTAGAGATTTAATTATCTACATTCTCAAAATAAAAAAAAAACTTTTTCATTTTTATTTCATAAACAAAGCACAAATTGTCGACCATAAACCTTCTTCAGATACTAGCTCCATATAAACTACAAATGGACTATTAAATTGTAGCTTCTGTACAGATAGCACCTGAAGGAGGCCCATGACCGAAGATTGTGTTTTGTGTTTAAAAATACATAAATTAGCGAAAAACAGTTTATATATTTTGAGAGTGTAGATCATCACATTGCTATTACAGAGCGAACTGTACTCTCAAAAAGACATTACATAATTTAGAAGAAGTATACTTTAGTCTTGCAAATAAGGTTAGCCCTTTTTTTCGAAATATATAAATATAAATTTTGGGTAACGTGATAAGTAAACCACCAGAGGGTGAAATTTATTAATAATACCAGTATTATTTCGTTTTGAACAAATACGCTTTTCAGTCATAGATTTAACCTAGTTTTGTAAAGTCTGCTGTTCAGAAATGCAAGTTAAAATGAGTATCCAGGTTCTAATATCTAGTGAAAAATTCTTACTCTATATGTATTACGTTTCGTCCTCTGCTGCCTCAGCAATTAGCTTAAGGGCTTATAACGCTAAAATGCGTGGATCGACACAGAGCAAATACTCAGTTGTGTGGCTTTCCACTAGACAGCCACCTAACCAAGACACTTACGTTTACCAGAGGCGCATTGTTTGATACTCTAAATTTTAGTCCCATTTAAAATGCTTATATTACTTATTCTTATAACATAACATCATGGACAAGAAATTCCTTCAAGAAAAGGTAAACATTTCAATTCACTCTTTTTTTTTCTTCAGTAAATCATGTATTTACCTATTACGCTTAGTAAGAGGCCGGCTTTCACTCTACCATCTTTAACTCATTCTATAAGCATAACCCTGTTAGAAAAAGAAAATTCTCTTAACTCGAGCCTAGCCTATCTTTTCCAAATCTTAAACTTGTGTCTTCTCGTCCTACTTCTCTGTAGAATACAACACAAATAAATTATATCCTGAATTATAAAGGGTGGGTATAAATTTTATATTTTTTCAAGTGTCGGGGTATAAATTTTCTACTTTTTCAAGTGTGGGGGTATAAATTTTCTACGTTTTCAAGTGTGGGGGTATAAATTTTCTACGTTTTCAAGTGTGGATGTGCAAGAACAGCCTTGAAATATCAATGGTTCTTGATGTCCATCTTTTATGTTATCTCAGCATATAAAAAACAGAACATATTTCGTATATTATGTTTTAAGTATCCATTTTACTTTAGTGAGTGTTTCCCAGTTCTCGAACTTGCTTGAGATAGCTTGTTGGTTCGGGCGCTCGACTCGCAATTTACAGTTCGAGGGTTCGAATCTTCTCGTCGGACATCTTTTGTGTGTGTGTGTGTGTGATAGCGAATTCCACTGTTCGTTGGTGAAGAGTATCCCAAGTGTTGGCGGTGGGTAGCTGCCTTCCTTCCCTCTATTCTATCGCTTCAAAATTAGGAACGGCTAGTGCAGATAGCTCTCGAGTAGCTTTGCGCGAAATTCTACAAAGAAAGAAACTATCGAGTTGTATTGGTTTCTTATGTCAGACCGTGCATGATGGCATCATAATTATACACAATAAACGTGTAGGTTATTTCATAAAAATAAACAAAAATGATGTTATTGATATATTGGGCTAAATTATGCAATGTTAAACATTTAATATCTGGTATGTCATAATAATCTTTTCTTTTTGCAACTCTGCTGGATTTGTGAAGCAGACCTTGGCTAGGTGATATAATTACGTACAGGACTTCAGCCCTAACATGGCTAGGAATCAGTGCAATGATGCATTATGTCATGCATGGTTCTATATAATTTATTCTTATATAATTTAATTTCATACCAATTTTATTTTGGTGTATTTGTTTGTTTCTTTTGTGTTAAGCCAAACCTACATCATGGGATATCTGTATTGTGCACACCAAGGGTTTTGAAACCCGGTTTCTAGCGTTGTAAGTCTACAGACATACTGCTGTTCTACTGGGTGGGGCTTTCTTTTGGTGAAGACAATGCTCTTTGTCAATGACACACGTAAGTTGAAGAGGACCATGCTGTTACGTTTAATTATAAGTAAATGGAACAATTATTACCCTACAAAGCAAGTATTAGTCTATGAAAACATTGTGTTAGATATGTATTTCTATCTTTATTGAATATTCTGGAATATAGTATTAAAGCAACTAAGCGCAAGCCTGAACATTTACTTTGAAAATCAATATCGTAAAGACTACCAACTACAATACATAATAACATAAATGGTAGGGTTGAACCGCTGTTTTAACATTCAGTTATTTCGTCTATTTCTGAAAAAGTGACGAAAACGCTAATTTTCATAACAGTATTATGGTTATTAACCTGTAAAAACCTGTTTGTGATGCATGTGTATGTAGTTTTTTAATTATACGAATAAAAACTACAATATCCAATACAAAACAAAGCTGTCGATTCGCAATAACTGAAGTTTATAATATCACTCACTGTTCTTTGGCATAAAACAAGTAGCTTACTTCCCACCATATTAACATTTGTCTTGAATTAAATGCAGTGGTTTAGATAAATCACTGACCAGAAGTGATCTAGTGGTTTGATTGCTCATCTGACTGTGAACCTGAGAGTTCGTAGTTTTGTTGCCCGTTGTCACAAAAACGCGATTAACGCTCTGAGGCCATGGGTGAGCAAAAACGTTTGTTTGTACAATTTCGCGCAAAGTTATTCGAGGGCAATTTGCGCTATATGTCCATAATTTTGAAGGCATAGATTAGATGGAAGGCGGCTAATTAATACCATCCATCTCTTGGGATACTCTTGTCACAATGAATAGTGGAATTTGACAATCACTCTTATAACTCACCACGGAACCTCAGAGTCCGGCAGCAAACCCGCTACAAGAGTAACGGTCTAGTCTCACAGTTTGGTCAGACAAGACTAGTCCAAGAGTTAGCAGTGGGTGGTGTTGATTAGCTGCCTTTCATCTAACCCAGTGGTTTTCAACCTTTTTGGAAGCGCGGATCCCTCAGATTTTCTTGCGGATCCCTATGTATATAAAGAAAGTTTTAATAAATAAATTACAAGGTTTACAAAGAATTTACATGCATTTATTTACAAAAAAGCCGCAATATTTTCAAAATTTATTGTTTATGTAAAAAGTATACAAATTAATGTGATATTTGTGCTTGATGATTTCTGAGCAGAACTGGAAAGTTTGGCCTAGTTTTGGAGAGACATACACGCAGTTCTTCTCTTTTCTTACTTTTGATAGTCGTCATGGTTGAGAATCCTAATTCGCACAAGTATGATGTTGAAAACTGCAGAAGAACACGCAGAGCCTTATTTAA
>NW_013744676.1:0-3913 GCF_000517525.1 Limulus polyphemus
TGGACAAAACTTGACTTTTGTATGTGACAGAAATATGACTTTTGTATGTGACAGACTTGTAATATTAACTGAAAGACTGCCATATTTCGTGAAGATATATCCAATATATAGAGAGTTATAAGTATTAAATTTATGTCAACTATAAACGAATACAGAGGTCACGTAACTCGGTTCTAGGGACCGAGCCATTTTCGAAAGAGTTAACTGCTAAATCCAAAGTACAATTTAACTACTAAATTTAAATGAATCAGTTAACTCAGTTTCAGACCATTTGAAATTCTAATATGTAACATAATAAATTGGGGCTCGTGTCCGAGATCTGAATCAAAGACAAAATTCGATCTAAATTAAAATTTAAATCATAACTGAACTTGTATTTATCAGTGCCAACAAGAATTGATCATGTCTGATTATCAAAATGTTCTTGTATCACCCTCCCTAGAACGACTAGAAAAATATAACAAAAATGAATTGCTCGAAATTGCCAAAGTTTTAGAACTAGAAGTTAAAAGATCAATGAGAAAAAATGAGCTAAAAAGCGTATTATCAAAATACTAGTCGATGATGATTTGTTTCCTGAGGAAGCATTAGAGGAATACTCTGGTGTCCCCTCGGGGATGATAAAGATAAATTAGAGATCCAGCTAAAACTCAAACAAATCGAACTTGAAGAAGCTCGTGTGGAAGCTGAAAGAGAAAATAAACGCCTCGAGGCAGAACAAGCTCGTATCAAAGCCGAGAAAGAAAAAGAACAAGCTCGTATCAAAGCCGAGAAAGAAAAAGAACAAGCTCGAATAGAAGCCGAGAACGAGAAAAAACAAGTTCGAATTGAAGCCGAGAAAGAACAAGTTCGTATTGAAGCTGAAAGAGAAAATAAACGTCTCGAGGACGAAAAAGCTCACATTGAAGACGAAAAAGAAATTAGGCTTAAATAAATGGCAATTAGACTCAACACTGATCGACCAAGGCAAAATTATAACTTTGAACTCAATTGATATGTTAAAGTACCACCGTTCAATGAAAATGAAATTGATAAATATATCCAACACTTTGAGAAAGTTGCCCAAACCATGAAATGGCCCACCGAAAAATGGCCATTGTGATTACAAAGTGTTTTAAGTGGTAAAGCAGAAGAAGCTTATGCCGCTCTCTCTCTCTAGAAGATTGTACGAATAGGTTATAGCAGCTGTTCTCAAAGCATACGAGTTAGTACTGGAGACTTATCACCAAAAGTTTAGAGGTTATTGCAAACAAGATAATCAAACTTATATGGAATTTGCCCATGAAAAAAGAGGTTTATTTTGAACGGTGGTGTAATTCTATGCATATTAGCAATAGTTTCGACAAACTAAGATAATTATGTATAATTGAGGAATTTAAACATTTTGCACGTGACGACCCCAAAACCTACTTGTATGGAAAGAAACTTGAAACACTCCAGGAAGCAGCCGCTCTGTCCAATAACTACACTTTAACACATAAAGCCACTTTTCATAAAAAAAAATTCCTATCATCTCAACAAAATCATGTATCTGTTTAATCCACTAAAGTTGATGATTCTTCTAAAAAATCTAGCTCCTCTAGTTCGAAATCTTCTGACATTCAGGATAAATATTTTCTGAAACAATCAAGACCTGTCTGCCATTTTTGAAAAACCTGGTCATGTTATGTCCAATTGTTGGTGTTTGAAAAAGAAAAGGAGGCAACACCAAGTGCGTTTGTGTCCACATATAGACGTAGTTTCACCAAATCATCTGATGTTGTTGATATGGCCACTGATATAAAGGCTGATATAATCAGGGAAGAATTTAGACATTTTGTGTCTGTTGGTTCTGTGTCTTTGACAAATGCCACTGGAAATCCCATACCCGTACGCATTCTATGTGATACTGTGGCGACTCAATCATTGTTATTAGAAGGTATATTGCCTTTAGATTCGAGTTCTGCCACTGGTGAGTTTGTTATTGCTCAGGGTATTGAGGGTGGCTTTGTTAATGTTCCTCTTCATAACACATATTTAGCATCCGATCTAGTTTTGGGACCAGTTGTAGTTAGAGTAAGACCTACTCTGCAATTAAGGGTGTATCATTATTGCTGGGAAACGACTTGGCTGGGGGAAAAGTTGTTTCCAAACCTTAAATGGTTAGTGAGCCGATTACTGTTTCATGTAAGGATGATGTTGTCATTGAGGAGAATCCCGATGTGTTTCCCTTGTGTACTGTGACTCGAGCTCAGGGTAATAAATTAAGCCAAAAACAAATGATAGACATGGATTCAGAGGACGATGTTATAGGTTTGTCTCAGACATTTTTTGGATCCGACGAGGATCTTGTGAATAATTGTCCTACTGATGATTTCTCAGTGAGGGATCTGATTCATCTAGTGAGGTTCCTTTTACTAAAAATAAACTGATCACTGAACAAATAAAAAAAAAAAGATCCGCAGATCTCTTCACTAGTTGAATATGCATTCTCTGAGGATGAACTGGAGAAAGTTCCAAGTGGTTATTTTTTCAAAAATGGTGTGCTTATAAGGAAATGGAGACCACCAGATGTGCCAGCTTCAAAGGACTGGGCTGTTGTTTATCAAATCGTTGTTCCAAAGCATATCATTCTGAAATTTTGAAAGTTGCCCATAAACTCCCCCTGGGAGGTCATTTAGGTGTCAACAAGACATATGACAAAATTATGAAACATTTCTTTTGGCCAAAAATTAGGCAAGACGTTTCTCAGTTTTGCGAAACTTGTCATACCTATCAATTGGTTGGAAAACCCAACCAGAAAGAAATAAAGAGAGAGAGAAAAAGAAAAGAAGAAAAAGATAAATAAAGAGAGAGAGAAAAAGAAAAGAAGAAAAAGATAAATAAAGAGAGAGAGAAAAGAAAAGAAGAAAAAGATAAATAAAGAGAGAGAGAGAAAAAGAAAAGAAGAAAAAGATAAATAAAGAGAGAGAGAAAAAGAAAAGAAGAAAAAGAGAAATAAAGATAGAAAAAAGACAAAAAGAAAGAGAGAAAGAAAAAAGAAAAGAAGAAAGAGAGAAAGAAAAAGAAAGAAAGAAAAAATAAAAGAAGAAAGAGAGAAAGAAAAAGACAAAAAAGAAAGAAAGAGAAAAAGAAAGAAAAGAAAAAGAGAAAGAAAGAAAGAAAACACACACACAAAAACAACATAAAGTTGTTAAATTTCAGTTTATCACTATGAGAATATGTTTTGAAGATAATCCATGCCATTAGGGTTGATAACATTTGTGCCAATGTACTTTCATATACTTTGTAATTTTATGATCATAAGGTGATTTGTATTGGTTGTGTTCTATACTGTAATTATTATTGAAGTTTTGTAATCTTTTGAATAATGTATTATATTTAATGTAATGTTGTCAATGTTTATATATATAATATTTTAGTTAAAAATAGTGTAAAGCCAATTTTTAATTCTCTAAGGAGGGAGTTGTAACGAATTTGTTATTATATATTTATTTTAATATCAACGTTAGTTTAAATTAAGTTTATATGTATAAATATGCATAGCCTATAGTGTTAAATATGTATTGCAAAACTTCCGCCTATTCTCCAAAGTTGTAGAAGATTCTCGAGAGTAAGAATCAACAATATTTGTGTGTACGTAAATGCTTAATGGTAGCTGAGTAGTGTTACGTAAAACTAAAATTTCTAGAACGCCTCCACACGCCTATAAATATAACCAACGTGACGCGCCGAAAAAGAGAATACCTATTATTAGATTGGTATAGTCAGTGTGCTATAAACTTCGGAAACTATAACTGTGATCGTTATAACGCTTATCAATTGAAAAACTTCAGATATTTGACCAGGAACCTTTAGAAAGTTCGAACATTACAAATCGTAATGGATTCTCATCGGACATTAGCATTTTTACGAAAACATTACATAATGTCAT
>NW_013744677.1:0-2081 GCF_000517525.1 Limulus polyphemus
TAGCAGAGGTCAAACGGAACACACCATCATGGACTAGAACCGCGAATTAAATTTTTTACTACAATTGTTACTTTTATAAAAGTGATTAGATTGTTTAAATCCTAAAGCTTTAAAACATAAAAAAACGTTTTATTAAGTTTGTGCGAAGTTGGACAACGAACTATTTGCGTTGTGTTTACTGCAGCAATCAAACCCCGTTTATTTGCGTTAAAAGTCTTGAAGTTTACCATTGAGCCACTGAGAGTACCTTTGTTTTTACAGTCGCTCACAAAACTTTAAGACAAAAACGTTTCCAGAAACACAAAAATGATTATGAGAATGCCGATTTAGCCGTTTTTCCACAAATCATTTTTATTAAAACATTGCCCATCTTTTGTGTCATTTAAAGGTGTCTCCAGCTTCTAAGAAAACAACCATCTCCACCCTCAGAATACCTTACCCAAATATTTGTTGTTAGTGCTTTGAAATTTTTCTGATTCACCAACAATATATTGAATTTTCTTGTTTTTTCTGGAATCTTCAAAGAACTTTGGGCTAGGAACAAGATTTTTCAAAACATCATTGTCCAGCGCCTTAAAAATTTTGTGGTTCATAAAAGAAACTATTTTAAGAAATACCGTGACATCTTTACGGTTCCTGCTGGAATATATGGCCAGCAGATGGCGCCATCCCAAATCATTGGAGAGTAAAGACCTGAAAAACAGATTAGAAAAACCATGGTAGGTAGTTCGTTTGCTTTTGGTTAAGCACAAAGCTACATAAAGGGCTATCTGTGCTCTGCCCAACACGGGTATCGAAACCCGGTTTCTAGTGTTGTAAGTCCGCAGACATATTGCCGTGCCACTGATGGACTACACGATTTATAAACCATTTTCAACTGATAATCTTTGTAAACCTTTAAGATCTTTCTAAAACATTGATAAATCTTAAATTTTACAACAGCTATTTCACGCCTACAACTTCTTCACTCGTCTTGCCACCCACAAACACTTTACAATAATATACAGTATTTGATTTTAAAAAAATACAGCTTACAAGGTGTTCGTGGAATCGTCACAATTCGTGTCACATTTTTACCTGTGGCCATTAAGTTATAAAAAGTGAAAAAATAATCAATAATAGAACACATTTAATTGTAAACAGATATTTCAAACCTAGTAAAACGTCTTTAACTGGCCGACTCGGTAAAATTTATAACAATATTAATGTTTAATCACACTAAGAAATAGTTCAAAACACAACCAAATGTGAAAGTAACTAAAAACACCCTGATCAGTAAAACGTACACTTCCGGATTGCAGGAACTTAGTAACGCCACCTTTAGAAACGTCCACATTACTCTGGAGCCCCATCCCGGCGATGAACAGGGAGTATTTCAACAGAAACATCAAAGCTCTCATAATGAATGACAGAAACAGCTGCATGTGCAACTTGTTTCTTGGACAACGGAGTTTCCTGAAAAGAAAGTGTCACACATTAAACACCAATATAATAACCGAACGACGGAGTTTCCTGAAAAGAGTGTCACACATTAAACACAAGCTAATAACCGGACAACGGAGTTTCCTGAAAAGATAGTGTCACAGATTAAACACCAAGCTAATAACCGGACAACGGAGTTTCCTGAAAAGAGTGTCACACATTAAACACCAAGCTAATAACCGGACAACGGAGTTTCCTAAAAAGAAAGTGTCACACATTAAACACCAAGCTAATAACCGGACAACGGAGTTCCCTGAAAAGAGTGTCACACATTAAACACCAAGCTAATAACCGGACAACGGAGTTTCCTGAAAAGAGTGTCACACATTAAACACCAAGCTAATAACCGGACAACGGAGTTTCCTGAAAAGAGTGTCACACATTAAACACAAGCTAATAACCGGACAACGGAGTTTCCTGAAATGAGTGTCACACATTAAACACCAAGCTAATAACCGGACAAGGGAGTTTCCTGAAAAGAAATTGTTACACATTAAACACCAAGCTAATAACCGGACAACGGAGTTTCCTGAAAAGAGTGTCACACATTAAACACCAAGCTAATAACCGGACAATGGAGTTTCCTGAAAAAGAAAGTG
>NW_013744678.1:0-560 GCF_000517525.1 Limulus polyphemus
TTTAACAGGAGGACATTTCCGAGTTAAGAAGACATTGAGTCACCTACGACAGAGATTTTAATGGATAGGTATGAGGCAAGATGTGGAAGAATGGTGCAGGACATGCAGTACATATGCTTAAAGGGGACTCAAGTATAAGGAACGTGCTCCAATGAAGTTATATCAAGTTGGCTCACCAATGGAAAGAGTAACAGTTGGCATTGCTGGTTCTCTGCCCCCAACTCGTGCTGGAAACAGGTACATTTGTGTGGTGATGGATTATTTCACAAAGTGGCCTGAAGCATATGCAATACCAAATCAGGAAGCTACAATTATAGCTTTGGCTATTAGTGATTTCTTCTTCAGATTTGGTATGCCATACGAACTGCATTCAGATCAAGGCCGTAACTTTGAATCAGCTGTATTGCATGAATGCTGCAAGTTGTTTGGCATACGAAAGACCAGGACAATGCCACTTCACCCACAGTGTGATGGGATGGTAGAAAAGTACAATTGGACACTTCGTGAAAGTATTATCTGAAGGGATGGATGATATTCACCATCAAGTACATTCAAACTTA
>NW_013744679.1:0-959 GCF_000517525.1 Limulus polyphemus
TATCAATCGTTAGGCTTAGCACTTCTACTGTAGTTAACTTCACGTTGAACCATTCCTTTTGTAAATTTACTTTTTTCTGTCTGCTATTATCCATCTCACACTATTTATATCTTTATCACCTAATCGTCTGTCTAAATTCTATATCCTCGACGTCAATGTATTTCACGCGACGTTCAGTAGTCTCAACATCAATGAATTATTAACGAAACCTCCCACTATCGTCTGCTCTTAACTTTTATTATAACAAAAACTAAACAATCACAAAAATTAATTAAACAATAATATCTAAACTAAACAGTCTGTAATATCATGACAATGTTTTAGTCTGATAGACAACTGAATCTAAAAATCTAATTAAATCTAAATCTAGGGGTTACTGAATCTAAAAATCTAATTAAAGATGATTTTGGTATTATCGTGTCTCTAATATTTATCATATTTTCCACCTCATGAATCAGTCGCCTTAACAATAAGTTGTTAAATTTTCAGACAAATACTAGATGTCGTATTCTTAAGACTATGTAATTTTTATAAATAATCATACATGCTAAATATACATTATTCAAAGCAACATTCAAAATAAAGAAACACCAGCTTGATATAAATGCGCACAAAAGTTTCGGCGTATTCATTCTTCACAATATGCTTGAGGTAGAAGTTAATGTTTATAACAATATAAGTTTAATTTTTTATATTTTATAGGAGTTGTGTGTGGGACAAAGTACGTTATCACATACAAATAGTATTGTTATAAATGTTTAAATGGCCAATAATAATAATTAAAAATAAGAAGCACGTTTACCACAAATAACCAATGACCTTGTAGCTTTCACTTCATTACCTTATATGGTGAGAAACCTTCCTTATTATAACAGCTAAAATTGTAACAGCTTATCACACTTTTAATCAATAAGAAGTAGGCTTACCAGAGTTCGTAAATTTTGAGAGCGATCTGAAAG
>NW_013744680.1:0-1262 GCF_000517525.1 Limulus polyphemus
TTTGTTGTTATATATTTATTTTAATATCGACGTTGTTTAGATTGAGTTTATATTTAGTAGTGTTGAGCTTGTAGTGTTAAATATGTATTGCGCAACTCCCACCTATTCTCCCAAGTTGTAGAAGATTCTCGAGAGTAAGAATCAACAATATATATGTGTGTATGTAAACGCTTTAACCAATATTGTTTAACCAGTAAGATTGAAGTTTCTAGAAAACGTTCCCACGCTATAAATATAACTAACGCCACGCGCCAGAGAGTGGCTATTATTGGTTCGCTATAATCAGTATACTATAAACTCCGAAAGCTACAACTGTGATTTTTAGAACGTTTATCAATCGGAAATTTTAAGATATTCGACCAGGAATATTTATAAATTTCGAACATTACAAATCGTTTAACTTCAGTGGATTCTTATCGGACATTAGTATCTTTTACGAAAACATTACCAATTTCAACGGTGGAAAACCGCGGGTCTGGTCAAGGAGACAAAGCTAGCTAGCTTCCCGGCGAATCGTACTTACATGAACTCGCTCATCGTAAACCCTCGATAAGATATCAAGGAAGTACCAGACTAGAAAGAAAACTTTATATTATTTGTAAGTTTGTGGAAATTTTGTTTATAAATCATTGTTTGCAGAAGCTATTTGTAATAATTGTTATTGTAAATTGTACTGTTGTGTGTATATTAAAACGTATTTGTGTTAAAAAGGAAAACGGTGTGTATCAATCTCGTTGGCAAATATCGTAAATTGACTAATATACAGGGATCCCTCGATTAATGCGCTTTCGTTTAGTGAGCTTAATTTTTTTTATAACCAACACTCGATTAGTGCGTGCATAATACTCGATTAGTGCGGAAACACACATTTCATTTTAACCATAGTAATTGAAAAGTAAGTTTTAGGCACCGAAATTAAATTTAAAAAAATAATTGAAAATGGGTAACTATTTTACTTGTCTAGTTGTTACTAGAGTGTCCACCCCGGGGACCCCGTCACGCCAGGTTATATTAGCGATTTGTTCACCCCTTACCCCGGGGTAAAATACTTGAAATACCCCTGGGCAAATCTTTACTATTTTACTGAACAAATATCTTTTCTCATAACAATAATTCATGAAAACCATCGTCCTCATCAAAATCATCGTCATGATGATGGTCGTCGTTGTTTATAGGAAACGCACCATAGATTTGAAATATAAGTCAGTGAAAAAGGGTAAAACCTTTGCTAGGGCTGGTGAAAGGAATTCGGAAAATGAAAG
>NW_013744681.1:0-1984 GCF_000517525.1 Limulus polyphemus
AAACATGAACATACCATAGCCAAATTCTCTAATCAGGCTCAAACTTTGTAGTACTACCACTGTTTTATCATAACATCTTGTTTTCAGGTACCCCAACTTGTTCCAAATGCCGATGCACAAATTCATATGTATCAATTGTTACGGAACTCAGTCACACCACATATTTCTGTGGACATCGTAGTACGTATTCTCTGAATGAAGGATTATATATCAGATCCAGTTGAAGATGCACTTTTCATTCAAGCATCAGGAAATTTAGAGGATAGTTGGCTAGTTGTTTCTTATTTGCAACTATTAAATATGCCAGAATGACATATAGAAGATGTTCGTCCAAGTCAGTTCGCTCAGGATTTAAAAACTTAGAAGCATCTGCTTAAGAGTCTGCCTTCCGTTTATCCAAATCATCAGACTGGTGATGATGTGGAGAAGTGTGCATTTCTAATACTCAACAAACTCTGCAATAAACTGGCTATTAAAGTTAAATCCTTGATCTACATGGATCTCTCCAGGCGTTCCAGATTGTATTATCTGTTGTTCAGGCAATATATCAGTGTCAAATGGATACATTATGATCAAATTGATGCAGTAATAGAGTAATTACAGGTATATACCAATAACATTTAGTTTCAGGCAGAATCGGCTATATTCCGGTTGATCTCTACAAAGAAAATCATACAACAATCTGTTGATATTCCTTCCTGGTGTGACCATGTTTCTTCGAAGCAGAACAAAGCACAGTGTCTACATCATTTCTCAATATACTTACATAAATATGGCCAGAAAACTGCTTCAGCATATTCATAGCAGTGTGTGTAACACTATCAATGATAACATTGTAGCAATGATATTAGGAGCAATAGCCATCCAATCTGCAATGAAGTCAATCCAAATGTTGTCTTTGTTTACCAAGAGAGCATCATACACTAACTATGCATTACATTAAACTAAATTGTTTCAAATAGGACATTAGTTTTTAAGACACTCCCTGTTGTCTCCCAGTTCTCATATTATGTACATTATTTAGTATCTCCTGTCTTGGAGTTCTGGGGATCACTAGTTGCATTACCTTTTATAAGGTTCCTCATTAGTGCTACAGAAATGACTTTGACTGTTGTATGATGTACGGGAACCAAACAGTCAATGAATGGCCATACTTTCATCAGTTGACGAGATGATTTGTTGATGTTTCCATACTGTTGACCCAGATAATGCTGTACAATAAAGATATATTATTGCAGCTTTATTACCCAACATGTTATTGCAACTTACAGATTTTATAAGTTCATCTAGTATTTCAGTGATTCCTGGTCCAAAGGTTCCATATTTTTTTGCCATCTGAGCTTGCAATCATGAAACTTTCAAATGGGACTTTATACTTAGAACCTACAAAATCTACTCTAAACTGAGAAAGCTAAAATAACACTGATATTATGTAAGTAAGTTAGATTTTCAAAGAAAATTTGAATATTCTCAATTGCATAAGTATTCAACTCCTTTGCTATGGCAACTCTAAATCAGTTCAGTTGCAAAAGATTAGTTTGAAAGGTCACAACATTAGTGTAAAGACCCCTGTCTGTGTGTAATCAAAGTGGTTTAACTTGACTTCAGAGTCAATGCATTTGTTAAGGTCACAACTCACATAGTGATACGACAAACCAAACATAAAAATCAAGAAACATTCCAAACAAGTCAGGTATAAAGTGGTAAGAAGCACAGGTCAGGAGAAGGTTACAAGAAAATTACAAAGTCGTTGATTATCCTTATCAGGATGGTGAAATCCATCATTAAGAAGTGGAATGTGCTTCATACCACCTAGTCACTACCCAAATCAGGCTATCCATCCAAATTAAGCAGTTGGGCTAGCAGGACTCTGGTTAGGGATGTCACTGTGAAGCCAACAGTGACTTTGAAAGATTTGCAAAGTTCCATGTCTGAGATGGGAGTCAGTGTTCATATATAAACAATATCCCGGTCCCTACACAAA
>NW_013744682.1:0-4228 GCF_000517525.1 Limulus polyphemus
TAATGATACCAGGTCAACACTACTTGGAACATGACCCACGCCTGTTCTCGTGTCAAACGTTTATTTGCTAATTTTCAAGCAGAAAGTAAGAACAGCAAAATAAAGATTGCAAACTAATTTGAGTTTTTAATACATTCAGGTCGAAATTAAAAAATAAAAATCCTAGACATTAATTTATTTAAAACCAGATAAGAAGAACTTACTAAGTTTTATTATTTCACAGAGGTCACTACTTAAAGTATCAGATTATGATTAGATTTAACAGTCGGACATGTTTTGCTTGTTGCAGGATTTCTCACAAAGCTACTCAAAAGTTATCGCTAATTTTGAACCGATAGTCTAGAGGGAAGGCAGCTAATAACAGCACCCACCACTGGCTCTTAGACTACTCGTCTGACCTAAAAGTGGGATTTGACCGATAGTCTTATAGCGCACCCGCGGCTTCAAAGTGCAGAGCGCGTTTTAGCGACAACGGCATGCGAATCTTGACATGCCACTCAGAGCCCTCGTCTTATAATGTTATTAGCTACAGAGAACTATTAATTCAGCTCCTGTTCTTAGTATATCGCTAAGCTTTTACTAACTAGTACAGCGAGTCTACAAACAAATCGAATTGAATCATTAGAATCTGTTATGGTTTCTTTTTGGTGGGACAACAATCAGCGTAGTGTGAGGTTAGGAACACTTTTTCGGTATCAAACCATTATTTGTTAAAATTGATAAATACCTAGCCCATAAATGCATCTGATACGACACTGCGTTTTAACTGTTTGTTTTATAGTTATGCACAAAGTTACGCAATGGGCTATCTGTGCTCTGCCCATCACGGGTATCGAAACCCGGTTTCTAGCGTTGTAAGTCCGCAGACATACCGCTGTGCCCCTGGGGAGCGCGTTTTAACTGTTGTCCTTATCGGGGTGATACATCCTTCATACACTCTTATTTGTATGAATTATTTATTTGTTGAATTTCGCTCAAAGTTATTTGAGGACAGTCTGGGTTAACCGTCCATGATTTAAAAGATATAGACTAGAGGGAAGGCAGCTAGTCATTACCACTCACCGCCAACTCTTGGAGAAGAAATAAGTGTAACACATATCAAGTGTTTAAACAGTTTGGAGAAGAAATAAGTGTAACACATATCAAGTGTGTAAACGGTTTGGAGAAGAAATACATATAACACATATCAAGTGTTTAAACGGTTTGGAGAAGAAATACATATAACACATATCAAGTGTTTAAACGGTTTGGAGAAGAAATACATATAACACATATCAAGTGTTTAAACGGTTTGGAGAAGAAGTACATATAACACATATCAAGTGTTTAAACGGTTTGGAGAAGAATACATATAACACATATCAAGTGTTTAAACGGTTTGGAGAAGAAATACATGTAACACATATCAAGTGTTTATACGGTTTGGAGAAGAAATACATATAACACATATCAAGTGTTTATACGGTTTGGGGAATAAATACATATAACACATATCAAGTGTTTAAACGGTTTGGAGAAGAAATACATATAACACATATCAAGTGTTTATACGGTTTGGGGAATAAATACATATAACACATATCAAGTGTTTATACGGTTTGGAGAAGAAATACATATAACACATATCAAGTGTTTAAACGGTTTGGAGAAGAAATACATATAACACATATCAAGTGTTTATACGGTTTGGGGAAGAAATACATATAACACATATCAAGTGTTTATACGGTTTGGGGAATAGATAAATAAAACAAACCTGAAGTACTAAGCTACACAACGGACTACCTGTTTTCTGCCTACCGCGGGTACCCAAACCTAATTTTTGGCGATTTAAGCCCTCAGACTTATCTCTAAGCCACACAAGAAAGTTCAGTAACTCATTCATTTTTGCTGTTTTATGGTGAATTTTAATCCCAGCCTATAAATAAAGTGGCGTTTTATTGTTGTATCTATAATATATGATATAGTGGCGTTTTATTGATATAATATAATTATGTTCAACTTTGTTACAAATTGACACCTCACTAGTTATACTAAACACATATGTCATTAAATAACGAATTGCACGATATGATCATATATTATAGATACAACAGTAAAACGCCACTATATCATATATTATAGATACAACAATAAAACGATACAATCCGCTATTGGCGGTGTAATTAGGGAACATTAGATTATAAATGCCTTAAAAAGCAACGCTTCTGAAATAAAGAAAATAACAAAAAACATGATTGTGAAAGTTAAAAACGGAATAAATTAGGTCGTGTCAAGACTCTAAAGCTAGTTGACACAGCTTTATGAGTAACAGCGTATGTACAATAGTAAAGCCCGCACTAATGCAGGGGCTTAAAGATAGGGCTTTAAATTGACACATAGTTTGTATAACTTAAGTACTGACATTTGGGGAGGAATGTCAGAACATATTGATTGAAAAATGAAGTTTACACAAAAAAGAAATTAACTATACTGAAGTCAGCAAACAATGATTCATTCTATTAATTATCAAACAAAACAGAAAAGCAGAAATAAGTTCATTAAATACAAGTTCTCCCAAACAGTGTTGGGTCACAGCGGATTCACCCTCCGTGTTTTATATCTTTTACCGACTAAGTTCAAAGGATAACGTCGTAGTAAAAAACAATGATAATCATTATATTAATATGTACCAAAGTTTAAAAACTAACTCCACGACAAAACCCATTGACATTGAAAAGATCTACTACTTTGTATGATAATATTAGTAATTTTTAAAATTCCGATCTTTAGATTAGTTAATCATAATTACCTTTCTATAGACGATGAGGTTCGGATTTTCTTCTTCTATGACCCCGGACTGTCCATTAGAACTTTCTGTGTTGCGTCGGTAAGCCATGGTCAGTAACGCTTGTCTAGTAAAAGTGAGTCCTGGAAGAAGGTTATGGCCTGTGGCGACTGTACTTCATGTAGAACACAGTAACTTGTCACGGGTCATGTACAGCAAGAATATTAAGGTCTTTTATATCTCTGGAACACCATAGCAACAGTGACCTTTGAAACTTAACTTGTCAGAAACTGGGTTGTAATAATAGTTTTAGTAACATTTCGGGATGACCAAATGTGATAGTTTACATGAAAATTTAATGACCGCACTTTGTGATTGTCAGTTAAGCGAGCAGTTAGTTGTGCGAGTATAACTACAACTAGGATAGTTATGTATAACTGGTAACCCCAAGTCCATTTAGAACCGAAACTACCTGCTTCGGTCAAGTGTGTATGCTCTATCAGTAGCTTAAAACTGTGAAGTTATATGTATATATACTGTGTGGCAGTACACTGGTGAAAATAGCAGACAAATTAAACTGAGTTCACTAGTAACGCAGCGCGGTCAGGAAACCCTGGTTTCTAGCTCATCACTAAAACCGGTGTTTAACTAAACCGACTAGTTAGTCACTGCAGACCTTCTGGATTCTCACTGCTGGTCGTGTGTGTGTGTGTGGGGGGCTCCTAGCCAATGATATTAAGAACATAGGTCACGTGGTAGGCAATAATGATTATTGAGCATTCTGACATCTATCGGCGTGTTTCATAAATTCGTTCAAGGACAGTTAAAAGTATAGCACAAACGAGATGGGGTCCCTCCGGGAGATGTTTGATCATTCATTTTATCATATTCGTGTTTTCGGTGATTTGTCGATTAAGACAGTACAATCGAAAAGCGTGAGGTCTAAAGCAACTAGTTATAGAAATATCCCAAAACTTCACGATCATTCTCAAGTTCAATTGGGCGGCTATCCATCGCGTGGTCATTGTCCGAAAATCTTTCTATATAAGTTTGTTTAATAAAGACCTAAGCGGATTATTAAAGAAATAGTTCTGATACAACAATCCATTTCAACAGTAAAAGTTAAAAATTCGTTTAATTTTTCGTAAACAAATATTTTGAAGGTATTGTGTACCTTTTTTTTTATTATCACGTGAAACAGCGACAACAAAGGGTGTTCGAATATCTAATGCACAAGAATAACGATTTTTTTGTTGTTGCTAAAATAGCATCTAAAATCACATTTAAACAGATGGCGCTTCAGCGTCAGGCTAACAAAAATAAAGTTAGGAAATGATGCATTGAACGTATTGATGAAACGGTAGAGTGGTCGACAGGAGAAATGATACACAAACCAGATGTCGCCGTGTTTGTTTGTTTGTTTTGAATTTTCGCGCAAAGCTACACGAGGGCTATCTGCGC
>NW_013744683.1:0-4272 GCF_000517525.1 Limulus polyphemus
AAAACACAGTTAATGTGTGTGTGGTATTTAAACGTAGTCTGATACAACAGTCAACATCTTTCCATGGTGACTTACGCTGATCTGATTATTATAAAACAAAACACAGTTAGTGTGTGTGGTATTTAAACGTAGTCTGATACAACAGTCAACATCTTTACATGATGACTAACGCTGATCGGATTGTTATAAAACAAAACACAGTTAATGTGTGTGGTATTTAAACGTAGTCGATACAACAGTCAACATCTTTACATGATGACTAACGCTGATCTGATTGTTATAAAACAAAACACAGTTAATGTGTGTGGTATTTAAACGTAATCTAGATACAACAGTCAACATCTTTACATGATGACTAACGCTGATCGGATTGTTATAAAACAAAACACAGTTAATGTGTGTGGTATTTAAACGTAGTCTGATACAACAGTCAACATCTTTACATGATGACTAACGCTGATCTGATTGTTATAAAACAAAACACACTTAATGTGTGTGGTATTTAAACGTAATCTAGATACGACAGTCAACATCTTTACATGGTGACTTACGCTGATCTGATTGTTATAAAACAAACCACATTTAATGTGTGTGGTATTTAAACGTAGTCTGATACAACAGTCAACATCTTTCCATGATGACTTACGCTGATCGGATTGTTATAAAACAAAACACAGTTAATGTGTGTGGTATTTAAACGTAGTCTGATACAACAGTCAACATCTTTCCATGGTGACTTACGCTGATCGGATTGTTATAAAAAAATAATACCGTTAATGTGTGTGATATTGACAGTTTTAATTGGGGTGATTAATTGGGATTTCGATACCAATTATGGGTAGAGCACAGGTAGCCCATTGTGTAGCTTTGTGCTTAACTTAAAAAAAAACATCTTGAATTTTAATGAGATACAGAAAAACGAACTATGTCTCTGCCATCTGCTGGATGTTTATGTTATTGGGTCTTACCGCTTATTGCGCCATCTACAAAATGTTCAAACTATAACTATATCTCTGCCATCCAAACAGGAAAACTCTAATGACACGGTAACAAGAATATGGTGTTTAATTAGTTGGGAAAAATGAGAACAGACGAAATTGTCAACACGTACAACGAAACTGAAACCAAATCGTTACATGCCTGATACACACGAGTTTCTGCGCGTGTGACCGAATAGAGTAGAAGCTGTTAAAAAACAATTGTCATCAAAGATCTTAAAAAAGATAAATTACATTATCTATAGTTTTGGGATTATTCAGGACACAACGATTTATTGTGTAAAGGACGTGTAACAACACTTAATACGATGTGTAATTATAATCAAAACACTGGGGAGTTCTATATGTCGAAACTGACATCCTCGAAAATACGGTTGTATAAGAAACAAGTGACATTATACGAATTCTAGAAGCAGGAAGTGTGTCTCTTGACACAAGTGCGTCTCTAAACACAAGAGTTGTCTCTAGACAGAAGTGCGTCTCTTGATGGAAGAGCGTCTCTAGACAGAAGAGCGTCTCTATACAGAAGTGTGTCTCTAGAAAGAAGTGTGTCTCTAGACAGAAGAGCGTCTCTAGACGGAAGTGCGTCTCTAAAGAGAAGAGTTGTTTCTAGACGGAGGTGCGTCTCCTGGTGGAAGAGCGTCTCTAGACGGAAGTGCGTCTCTTGACGGAAGAGCGTCTCTATACAGAAGAGTTGTCTCTAGACGGAAGAGCGTCTCTAGGCGGAAGTGCGTCTCTAAACAAATTAGCTGTCTCTAGACAGAAGTGGTCTCTTGATTTAAAAGTTGTCTCTAAATATAAGTGCGTCTCATGAATGAAGAGCTATCTCTTGATGAAAGTGCGTCTCTAGACGGAAGAGCGTCTCTAAACAGAAGAGCTGTCTCTTGACGGAACTGCGTCTCTAGACACATATAGAAGGCGAGACACACTTTGTAATGTTATAGAATATGAAACGTTAATTCAACATCTCTCTACAGACGACCCCGTCCAGTAAAACCAAAATTATGTCCAACAATTGGCTCTAAGCACCCCCTGTACATATAGTACAGGATTTCTCTTGCTTAAGCAGCATGTCACTTGTATTACACGTGTGAATCCTGCCTATGGCTGGATTGGTCTATACAATTACAGGAAGTGGAAACCGTGAAAGTCTCTCCGTAACCCGCATTTCAAACACTGTCAATAATGGCTTCAGGTAAGGTTGGGGATAAGATGTTATAATAGTCGACATTCTTGACAAGGCAAGCAGCTGGAAATAACGTTGACCTTTTCAAACATACAAAAGAAATTTTCTTTCTGAAATGCATCAACGTTATTCAATTCCCAACTCTTACTCACAACAACAAATGAAAATCGGGCTTTCGCGAAAATCCAGTCAAGTGAGGTATCTTATTGTGTTTTGTTTAGTCGATAAATCAAGTCTCACAGAATAAAATATATCGAATCCAATACCAAAAACATCCTATCGTAAACTTTACATTTCGACTGAACACAAATCTAAACAAATGAATATAAGAATAACAAAAACTCACTTCTGTTACACAAGATCTAAAATAGTGCAGCAGACATTCAACAAGTGCCATCTACCGAGGTATTCCATAATTATATCTGAGGTATTAAACAAGAGAGTTCATTATATTACACGTTTTTAACATATTGCATTCCATGAGTTCATACTTTTAAATAATAACAATACAGATGACTCTGTAACACTCACTCTTCGTTCAACGATATATCTAATATCAGACAGCCTATCTATCTGACCATGTAACAAAGGACAATAAATAAGGAACGACTAGCGCAGATAGCCGTCGAGTAGCTTTGCGCAAACTTCAGAAGAAACCAAACAAACAGTGTTTGTCCTAGTGGTTCATATTAACACATTATATTATAAACGAAGCTGAAGTTCTGAGATCTCAAACTGGTGAAATCTAACTCTGAAGATGAGTGATATATATGTTTTAATTTGACGCTGAATGTAGTAAAACCTTTTTTTTTTAAAGTTAAGACTCTTAGTGATACACGAGATGGAAAGCAGCTAGTAAACACCACCAGTGGCAACTCTTGGGCTACTCTTTTACCAACGAACTGTGGGATTGACTGTCACATTGTAACGTACCCATGACTGAAAGGACGATCATGTCCGGCGACAGGTATTCTAGTCCGTGACACGCCATGCCAGGCCCTAAAGGACAAAAAATGATTGGTTGTTTTGGACATTCGCGTAAAGCTACACAGGGACTAATTCTGAACTGGTATGCTAGAGGCAAGGCGGTTAGTTAACAGCACCCACCGTCAACCCTTGGGCTACTCTAATCAAATGATGGGATTTGTGTGTCATCTTTATAAAGCACCCACGGCCCCAAAATGTGGAACGCGGTTTTGGAGCAACAAAACACAAACATAATGAACACTCAAAACATGAGTATCTAACACTATAAATAAATTTCTTATTGAATTTGTTTTAGAACGTAGCATGTTAATTGCTCTTAACTTTATCGTAATTGACTTAAAACTTTATTAAGAAGCTGATAAGTTTTAACACTACTTATGAATCACAAACAAGTTAACATCGTTTCTGTGATTTGTAAACACTTGAAATTCTGTACGGGTAATGATTTTAATTGTTGGATAATAAAAATGTCGTATTTTAATTGTTGGATAGGTTCTTGTGAATTACTCACAATAATAATAATAGTGTAAAGTCCAGTCCACTTAGTGATAATAAAAATGTCGTTATTTTAATTGTTGGATAGGTTCTTGTGAATTACTCACAATAATAATACAATAATATTCCTGTCCAACAATTAAAATACGACATTTTTATTATCACTAAGTGGACTGGACTTTACACTATTATTATTATTATTATTGTGAGTAATTCACAAGAACCTGTCCAACAATTAAAATACGACATTTTTATTATCACTAAGTGGACTGGACTTTACACTATTATTATTGTGAGTAATTCACAAGAAAAATAATAGTGTAAAGTCCAGTCCACTTAGTGATAATAAAAATGTCGTATTTTAATTGTTGGATAGGTTCTTGTGAATTAATCACAATAATAATAATAGTGTAAAGTCCGGTCCACTTAGTGATAATAAAAATGTCTCATTTAAAAACATAGACTACAATAGTATCTCTTTCAAAATTACTGCTAATTTCATGAACATGTGAGAAGTACACGAAAGTGTGGGCTACATCTTTATACAGAAGTAGACGAACGTGTGAGCTAAACCTTTATACAGATGTAAACAAATATCTGGAGTAG
>NW_013744684.1:0-1989 GCF_000517525.1 Limulus polyphemus
GTAAAAAAAGTTTTGAACACTGTGTGTTTATTTTTCAAATATGTATCCCAGTTTTAGTCGTAGAAATTACTTACTATATGTTTTAGTTATTATTTTTACCCTTATTGATTCTCTGTCGAAAGTTTCACTAAAACTTCATATCAAATTACTCACAAATACAGTTATCTCTACAAATGGTTACATAATTATCGGATATCTTAACGGCAAACAGCCTTTGGATTTTATGGATAACACCAATGGTTGACGACTGCTTAGACTTTCTTGACAATTATGCTAATTAACAACAACACACGCTAAGTTATACCCATGACTTGGGATATACTGTTGATCTGCACTTAAGTTCCATACTATCACATCCGATTTCACGCCCGTTCATTTTGGATATGAAAGTAGACAGCAATCATATCCCTACTCGGTGTACATTCAACCTGAAAACCATATCTGTGCTGTAGACTCCACATACCTAAATATAATTACAAAATCAAGCAAACGTGGATACGATATGCTTAATTTAGAGTCCCCCCAGTGGGTCACCGACAAATGTACGTACTTAAAATGATAAAATATGTGGTTAGATTCCTGGCGGTGGGCAGAGAGTAAATAGCCCATTGTGTAACTTTGCACTAAAAGAACAATAACAGTGACCTAATCTAGACGTTAATAAATCATAAACATAATTCTGATGTGTTAGGACTTAAATAAAAATAATAATTACAGTTACACTAAAACATTTGTTGGCCAAATAATTTGATGACATAAATAGCGTCTCGACCATTGCTTTGTTGTATCCCAGCTAGCCTGATTAGTTCTGGTATTGAGCGAATGGCTTCGTTGGCCCTAGATATAGTAAATATTACTGCATTATTCTTTAATTCCACTCAGAAGTTCTTGTAATTACCATCTCCTGTTATTACAAATGCCGAAAAACCATAAACATATAGATGGTTAATGTCATTCAGTTACGGAGTGCTTTATAGAATCCATAGGCTTATTAATTAAAAAAAACAAAAAACACTTCACTTGGCAACCAAATACAGTTTGTTTTGTTTTTTTTTAATTTCGCGCAAAGCTACACGAGGGATATCTGCGTTAGCCGTCCGTAATTTAGCAGTGAAAGACTAGAAGGAAGGCAACTAGTCATCACCCCATCGCCAACTCTTGGGCTACTCTTTTACCAATAAATAGAAGGATTGACCGTCACATTATAACGCCCCCACGGCTGAATGGGCGAGCATGTTTGGTAGGACAGGGATTTGAACCTGCGAACCTCAGATTGCGAGTTAAGCGCCCTAACCATCTGGCCATGCCGGGCCACCAAATACAAACGCATAAAAGAACGCAGAAGGTTACGATGATTAATAACGACCACAAGAAACCCATTTATTAAAAGAACGAATAAACACACTCATAAACGCCACGTGTAATAAAAGATACTGTAAGAAGAAACCTGGAATAATTTCTTCTCGGAACTAAACAATCAAAAACAATTCAAAGGATTTCTTGAAAAAATATTAAGCGTTACTCAAACAGAGGTTTAAATAACACACACTGCCTCACACTTGTATGTACCACTATACAAACATTTTTGCTTTAACGCAAAGCTTTACAATAGGCTATCTGTGCTTTGTCGGCCACGCGAAATTGAACCCCGGATTTAGAGATGTAAGTCCATAAACTGAGGGATCTATAAAAACAGTGTTTTAAGTAACACACACTACCCAATACTTGTATAGACGCTACAAAGAAAGTGTTTTAAGTAACACACTACTCCACTCTTGTATACAATAGTACACAAACATTTAAAATGCCAAATGATAACTACGTAGGTACAATCTTCTTCAATAATGTAAATAAACTGGTACACAATAATACCCTCCTCTTTTTTGCACACAGCTTTCTAGTAAGAACTAGAAGCAATATTGTTACGACAGCGGAAGTCACGTGACGCTGGTAACACGTGATGAGTTTCTAGAAGGATCATGAAGGACC
>NW_013744685.1:0-2973 GCF_000517525.1 Limulus polyphemus
ATTCATAACGCTTCGCTCTTTATAATAACCAAAGTTAAGAAAGGGGTGATTAACATTTTTATACTTATACATACATTATCGAATAGTATAAAAAGAATGCAGTGACAAGCATAAAGAAGGGAAAAGCAGCATATCGAAACAAAGTCTCAGTGGAGGTCTTGTGAAGCTAGGAAACAGCATAACGCTCAGTGGAAAAGATCTTGAATATTATTTGGAAAAATTGAAGATTGGCCAACACAGTGGTCCAAGAATATTATATGTCCCAACCCAAGGAAGATCATTTTTCTCGGGTCATCAACAACCGTACCTACAGCCTCATTAGTCAACCAGTAGACGTGATGCTAGGTATCATTCTAAACAGGCATAATGATGAAGTTGAATCATCCTACCTGAAACATATGCAACATTTTAGGCACAGAGAAATGTCGCAGAAGAAATCCTTAAAGTAAGAGCCATTGGTGATAGTTATCGTGAACGTGGAAAAGAGCTAAATCATAATTTTTCAGACTTCAAAAGAAGCTTTTGATCCGAGTTTTCTAAAAAGCACTATGAACACTAATGAAATAGCATAACATCAACCAAAACATAATTCGAACCATTGTACCATCTTTTACAATGCTTCTAATGAAGTGTAATTTTACGACAATAATAATTATTTAGAAGGGGTTATAAACAAATGTTTGATTACAATATGGTCTCCTGTCTCCAAGTAAATTCAATATACTGCTAGAACGAATCATGAGAGATGTTCTGGGAAATGTTCATTGCAGTATATTAATTGATATATATAATTAATAGCTGGTCGTCTTTATTTTTACATACTTTTTTTTTAAAGGATGCTCTTTGTTTTTCTTCCCTTTTCCGCTATATCTTTGTATTTCTATAGAATCGTGAAATAGTATATACTTTTTTCATACTTTAACTCTGACAAAAAAGGTGCTTTTACTGTTCCGCACTTTTTGAATTTATCGTAAATTACTATCCTTATATTTCATTAAATAAATATCAGAGATTCATGCACTGCACTTTATACTAAGCAAAATGTAAAACAAAATAATAAAAGTCTTGCTTATAGAAAAACCAAACATTTAGAAATTGCTATAGAAGTACAACACTACGAGTCAGAACAGTTATTGAAAACACCAATTTCAACTACATCTAATATTGTTCATACCGCTCCATTATTTATAATAACCAAAATTAAGGAAGTGCTGATTAAAATGTTTATATTTGTACGTACATTCTCGAAGAGTAGAATAAATCTATAATTAAAAACTTCAATAATGGAAGATCAATGAATATATACAAAGTCTCAGTGGATCTTTTGAGAGTCGAGGAAAAAGCAAGACACTCACTGGGAAAGATCTTGAATATTATTTGGAAGACAGAAAATTGGCCAACTTAGTGGTCGAAGAATATTATATTTCACAACCTAAAGGAAGATCATTTTTATTGTTTTATCAACAACGGTACTATCAGCCTCATTATTGAACCAATAGAAGTGGTGCTAAGACTCATTATAAACAGGCATAATGAGGAGGTTTAGACCATCCTAGCTGAATAACAATAAAGGTTTTGATCATAGGGGAATGATGCAGAGCAAATCCTAGAAACAAGAGTCATGGGTGAAAATTATTGTGAACTTGGAAAAGAATTAAATCATAATTTTATTGATTTAAAACGAAGCTATTCATCAAGTGTTACAAGAAGCACTATGGGCACTAAAGAGAAAGCATAACATCATTCAAAAACATAATTTGAACTATTCTAGCATTTTTACAGTGATACTTATGGAGTCTTAGTTATCACTAATATTAATAATTGGTTTAAAACAACTGTCCGAGTTTAGTATGGAAGTATCCTGTCTCCTACTCTGTTTTATATTCTGCTAGAACGAATCATGAGCGATGTTCAGAGGAAATGTTCACAGCGGTAGAGCATTTAATGTATATAATTAATTGCTGGTCGTAGATACTGTTAAGTACATACCTTCGCTTTCTTCAGATGACTTCTTGTCTCTCTTTTTTTCTCCTCGATATCTTTCTATTTTAAAGTAAAAGTAAAACAGTATACAATTATTTGATGGTTTAATCTTCAAAAAACTACTTTCACTATAGTATGATGATTACCTAATTTGTTAAACAGACAGGGAGACGAGAAACTTCCATCTTTAATAAAAATATATGACCAATAATTGCTACACAGCGAACATTAAACAGAATCATCTGTGATGATTCGTTCTAGGGGCGTTAAAATAATTAATATACATAATTTGTAAAGTGGTGTTATATATTACTTAAGACATATAGAAATTCCTACAGAAGTACAAAACCATAAGTGAGAACAGTGATGAAAATACCAAATTCAACTACATATGATGGAGTTCATTGTTTGGTAGTTTCTTTCCAGTTAAGAACAAAGTTATACAATGGGCTATCTGTGCTCTGCCCACCACGGATAGCTAAACCCGGTTTCTAGAGTTGTAAGTCCGCAGAAATACCGCTGTGCCACTCGGGGACCACGGTATTCATAACGCTTCGCACTTTATAATAACCAAAGTTAAGAAAGGGGTGATTAACATTTTTATACTTATACATACATTATCGAATAGTATAAAAAGAATGCAGTGACAAGCATAAAGAAGGGAAAAGCAGCATATCGGACAAAGTCTCAGTGGAGGTCTTGTGAAGCTAGGAAACAGCATAACACTCAGTGGAAAATATCTTGAATATTAATTGGAAAAACTGAAGATTGGCCAACACAGTGGTCCAAGAATATTATATGTCCCAACCCAAGGAAGATCATTTTTCTCGGGTCATCAACAACCGTACCTACAGCCTCAATGATCAACCAGTAGACGTGATGTTAGGATTCATTCCAAACAAGCATAATGATGAAGTTGAATCATCCTACCTGAAACATATGCAACATTTTGGGCACAGGGAAATGTCACAGAAAAAATCATTAAAGTAA
>NW_013744686.1:0-2818 GCF_000517525.1 Limulus polyphemus
AAGAAGTTTAATATTTCCAAAAAGTTTTCTATTATTTTCAGCTGTGTCTCCTTCACGATGACCCTTCTGAGCTATGTTTGGACAATTGTAAGTCTCAACGTATCTAATGTATTATCTATCTTTTTCCACAATCAGCCAGTGAGCTTTATTAACGTGATCCGTTACTGTTTTCTCAAAAAAAACTTTGATTTTAAATAAGCATAATATTTGAATGCACTGCTTGTGTTTTAGACGTATAATATTGAAACCTTCAGACACAAAAGCTTGCTCAGCTTGATATTTAGCGCCTGTGGTAAAAGAACAACAGACAGAACAGTAAACTAAATAATAACATTAACTTCTCCCTGTTGTCTTTAATTTAATAAATTCTGGATTCTCAGTGTTTTTATTTGATATTTATTATTATTTTAAAGATACAGTACTTATATTTAAGCCTTTCTCTATAATAGTTTCTCTTAACAATGTTATTTATTAAACATATGTATGCCGCACGTTTTATCGTACATTCCGTTATATTGTTACCGTTTAAATTTGTTCTTTCTAAAATTCCGATTGAATACGAAAACTCGCTCAATGCTAACGATGTTTTTGTAATTTGAATATTATGAACTATTCTTTTTTATCAGATATTAACGCTGCTGATGAAATTTAAGGAAATTGGGAAACGTCCACATTAAGAATGTTTTTTTTTTTTTTGTATTACCGTGTTTCTAATATTTATTATAAAACTTTTTTTCCATCTGATGAATCAGTTGCAAAAAATAAAATCGTTTTAAAATTATCACTGTTCAGAAAACTTTTCTAGTAATATACTGTATGCAATTATTAAACTATGCGATTAACTTTGAATTGTCAAAATAAATAATAACATATAATAATATACATGAGAATAAGAAGAAAGACACAACTTAGCTGTACACAATAAAATTTTAGCCTAGTCCATAGCTCCAAGCGTATCCAAATACAGTTAGGCTTAATAAGAACATTTACAGTTTAGGTCATATAAAATGAAAAATAATAGCAAGTTTAATGGATAAATCAATAAATATTTACTACATACCAAGATGGAATGAAACACTTGAACCATTTTCTAATCTTTTTGTTGATGTACTTCCAGCCTTTCCCCATATTTAAATGAACAACTCAACTGTTAACTAGTAAACGTAATTCACAAAACTTTTTTATCGCTAGATTAAAAGCAAAGTTCTGTAGTCATAGCAATACTGTAGATTTGATAGCCTAAGATATTGTTTCAGTATAATTGTTGCAACTGAATCAGTACAATTTGATTGGTGACTTTGAAATTAAACTAAGTAATTTTGTTTATTTACTAGTAGATAACCAAGTAAAATATTTAAAAACTATTTACTATTTTTAAACATTAATTTCCTCCAGGTTTACCTAGTATCTTCATATGGGAAAGTGTAAATAGAATCACACAACACTTAAAACATTCAATATCAGAATGATATTACGTCATTAAACAATGATGTCATAGAAATCAGCAATAGCTAAATAAGAAAAGCAAAAACAAGAATAAATATAAATACACACTTGTATATTTTATAATGTAATATTGTTTTTTGTTTTTTTTTTACAAAGATAACTTCCTTAACTTTTCTACAACTTATATTGCTTTTATCAATAATTTCTACATGTGAAAAATCAATCAAGTGATTATGTTTAATCATGTGTTCAAATATGTGAGAAGTAGCTTTGAAATGTTCTTTCAGTCTTGTGGGAAGACGTCGAGTTGTTTCTGTGATCTAAGAACTATCACAGTTTTTGCATTGAATTTGATACATTGATCCTACATTTTTAACGAACACATCATATATCTGTTGTATTAAATGGTCTACATTTCTTATTCAGTTCTTTAGGGTTTTTCAATAAGAAGTGTGTTTAATAGCATGTCAACCACACGTTGTCCGCCATATCTATCGCCAACGGCGGGTTTCGCTCAACACAGAACCCATCAGTTCGTTTGAGACACAACATTTCAGGATAGAACAATAGTTCTAGAAATATCGAAAGCTCGCGACATTCGACAATATCTAGCCAGTAATATACTGACTATAACAATTATTGTTTTAACAAATTTCTTATACACATAGTGAGTGATTCGAACAAATCCAAACTAAACGAATTATCTTTTCTTGAATAATATTTGGTATTTAATTCACAAGACGCTAGGAAGGGGAACACTTGGGAGGGTGGTGGGGGTAATGAGTTCTCCCTTTAATCATAAACTTTTTAAATTTATGTCAAAATATATTCCAGGAAAAGTTATATTCAGATAACTGAATACTATTCTGTAATGTGAACTGCTTTGGAACAATAAAAAGTATACATTTTGTTATTCGCTCTGTAACCACTATAATATACAAGAAAGACAATTATAAACTATATAATTTAGCAAATGGTGAATTAAAATGAGCTCCTTTCTTAAAAAATCCTTGTTGATCGTCTGGCCTTAATAATTATTTTATCGTTAATGCACTCCATTTCTAAAAAAAAAAAGTTTTATATACAGTAAATAAATGATTTCTATGTGTATTGAACAAATACTTTAATTAATCATATATAGATTTGTTTATTCTCTCTTTTATTTGAGTTCGGTTTTATATTTCAGATTCAAAGAAATGAAGGATTGGCTTAAAATCTTATTATTTTCATCTGTAACTGTTAGTGAATTAGAAATATTGAATAATTTATAAAGACTGTCATCTTGCACTTTCGGAAGCTGAGTCACAACTAGAACAATATTGACATGATTTTGTTTTATTCGTTTAACATCCAAGATACAGTAAATGACGGG
>NW_013744687.1:0-1990 GCF_000517525.1 Limulus polyphemus
ATTAATTTAGCATGTTATTGCAAGAGGACTCTTATCCACTTAGTGGTGGAACAATATGACCTCATTGTTGTTGTTTTCTCACAATGGACTATCTGCACTACGTTCACCAAGGGTAATAGAATCCCAGATTTTTAGCGTTGTAAGTCTATAAGCTTACTGCTGGCCTACTGGAAGATCTAATATAACCTAAAAGAAACATTTAAGACATTTATATTCATATGCCGGTAACTTTAGAAGTTTTCAGTGTAGATATACGATCTTTATAGCTGAAAAATACAGTAATTGCATGCAGGCTTAAAAACACATCTCAACTCCACTTGATGGTATTGCTCAATGACATAGCTTTCGTAACTGGTTTTTAATCAGAATAACAGGTAGATAATATTTTCATTTTCTTCAGAAAAGCTGAACAAGTTGATAGTTTTAAACTATCTTAACAGTAAACATCCTGATATTAAATCAACTGTGGAACATCAACCTAACCACCAACTTTCATTCTTAGATCTCTTTATTTATAATAAAGATAGTAATTGTTTGTTTGTTTGAAGTTAAACACAAAGCTACACAATGGGCTATCTGTGCTCTGCCTACCAAGGGTATCGAAACCCGGTTTCTAGCGTTGTAAGTCCGAAGACATACCGCTTTACCACTGGGGGGGGGAGATAGTAAATTTTAATATGAAATTGTCTATAAGAAGACTCTTACAAGATTGTATTTTAAAGTTTTATCAGTATAAAGGGACTCTAGACAACGGAAGTTGTCCAGCAAACGTGCCACGAAGTGGCACCAGAAGGCGCATTGGTATAAAGTAGATCAATATCACATTAACTTTATAGTAACAAAGTTGTAAAACTAATAATTTAATTTAATGTTGATTTCACAGTTTCGCTTTATAACTAAAACATTAAATACAATTTACAAAGGCTGAAAGTTCCGTAAAGATGCATAAAGGTCTCAGCTTATATTTATGTTTTCAGTTATATATTTTTTTGTATTACATGTGTTTTACAAAGGCAGACAATGTTACTAAGGGTAGTGTTTGTGTAGGTTCAATAGGATGATGAGTTCATCGAAGGGTGTTTCAACATGTGATGGATGTCTATATCTAATTATATGTAAAATTATTATTAATCTGACATAAGAAAAAGTTCTCGACATAATATTATATTTTAACACTTTGTTATTTTCACAATAAAGATTTTGCAATCTGATCCACAAATTAAGGGGGTATTTACATTAAAGCATTTTGAAAGAAAATCATGAACAAACATATCATTAACATCTTTGTGGGATCCAAATTTAGATAACAGTATCCGTTTCGACACATGTCGACAACGATAATAAGTATAATATACACAATATTGTCCACACACAGACGAATATGGTCCTTGCAGTACTTTTTTGTCGTAAGTCCATGTTCGACAGTTCTTGATGAATTTTCTTATATGGAGATTATGTGGAGGTAGTCCTAGCGGATTAAAATATTCTCCATTTTCATCTCGACCAAAGTAAATACAGACCCAGTTGCTACCAGGTTTATGACTCGATCCAGATAGACAATTTACAATTGTTTTTCTGCATGATCAGGTAGTTGATCAGATGACAAACACACCTCCAAGTTTATTTCGCGTAGACAAATCTTGTGTGAGTATCGAATAATTTTCCAGATATCAGTTATGATGTTTCTAGATTGATCAATTTCTAAAATTGACTGGAATTCTGCATAGGCGAGAATATTTATAGTGTTGGGTAAAATAGTAACAAAACATACTTCAGTTCGTAAATTTCCTTATTTCACCAAGCTAAAATGAGAATCTCCAGCAGATAGATCAGGTGTAAGATCAAAGGCGAAGAATGTATATCCTCTTGAGGATTCATTATATCCTAACTCCATTCCCTGATCTTCAAACTGTTTTTCCAGTTTCACTAAATAATGTTTCGTAGCTTCCTGCTTACAGTTCAGCATCAAAATCGGGTTGTAAAGGTCGAG
>NW_013744688.1:0-223 GCF_000517525.1 Limulus polyphemus
CTAATAGGAAGACACAAGATTTACCGATAATGTGTACTATCTATAACATGCCAAAAGATTTAACGAAACTGTGTAATATCAATAAGAAAACACAAGATTTAACAATACTGTGTAATGTCGATAAGAAGACACAAGATTTAATAATACTGTGTACTATCAATAAGAAGACACAAGATTTAACAATATTGTGTACTGTCAATAAGAAAACAAATTATTTAACAAT
>NW_013744689.1:0-1990 GCF_000517525.1 Limulus polyphemus
CTATATATTGAAAACGTTCATTTGGGTTTCAGAATAATATTGCTACGTTCTGAAAACGTTCATTTGGGTTTCAGAACAATATTGCTACGTACTGAAAACGTTTATTTGGGTTTCAGAATAATATTACTACATACTGAAAACGTTCATTGGGGTTTCAGAATAATATTACTACATACTGAAAACGTTCATTGGGGTTTCTTCAGCACTCTTTGTTTTTCCTGGTGTAGATTTTCTTGATTCTGTAACACTAATGATGTATGTACAAATGGTACTTGTAAACGTTCCAAGATATTTAGGATAAGAGAATATGAATTAAACTCGTGACAAGTAAATACAGAAACATATGAATAACTTCGTAGTGAAAACTTACAAAGGTTTCACCACCAAGGGAACTTCAAGAACCCTTGTCAAACAAATATTACGATCCTTTGAACCCTTGACACTCTATTGGGGCAATGTCACACTTGGTTGTTCCCTTGCTGGTAACGTATCTTTTACCTCCTAATCTTGGCCGTAGTCCACAGCTCTTTTTATTCCAAACTGTTCTTTCCTGAAGGAATAGATGATTGTTCATTCTTTCAAGTTGCCTTCAATGTCCTATTTCTGCAGACAATATTTTTTTTTTCAGAATTCTGACCAGATGACCTTTTCACTAGATGGGAGTGTAAAAATCTAATGGAATGCGTTTTCATGGCATGAAATCTACTTTAGAAATCCCATTTTGGTCCTTTGAATCTTTGTTTCTCTTTCTATTACAAATTTCTTACCATAAACATACTGGTGTTTGAGATTTCTTCATTGTTCGGTCTGAGTCTTTAGAGTTTTCATTTTCGCGCAAAGCTACACGAGGACTATCTGCGCTAGCCGTCCCTAATTTAGCAGTGTAAGACTAGAGGGAAGGTAGCTAGTCATCACCACCCAGCGCTAACTCTTGGGCTACTTCACCGAAGTAGTACCTGCAGATTTATGTTTCCTAGGGGACATTGTTTTACCATCTAGCTTTGTGTCGTTCGGTAAGGGACAGTGGGATGCTATAATCACTTCTGGTATCTTTCAGTGTCAGCTGTCTGTCTAGAGGTTATCCAGTTTGTCCAGAGTTCATTCGGTCTTTCACGAGTATCGACGATTTCACATAGGTGTGGTAGTGCACAAGCAACCAGATCAGAAAAAGTATATACAATCATATCTAAACAGTCGATACAAAAGCTATGATATTATAGCGTTCATACATTGTTCTTCTGGATGCTTTCGCAATTTACACCTGCTCTTCTGATACAGTCTTTCAGAATTCGGGGGAAAAGGCGCACTTTTTCTTCCAAAAAGGAAATACAGAAAATTATATGTATATCGTTTTTGCATAAGCGTCTCAACTTATAGCTTGGTATTATTACACTGTGTATTATTAACAGATTATTGTAGTTTGGTATTATTACACTGTGTATTATTAACATATTATTTTTAGCTTGGTATTATTACACTGTGTATTATTAACTTATTATGTTAGCTTGGTATTATTACACTGTGTATTATTAACATATTATTGTAGTTTGGTATTATTACACTGTATATTATTAACAGATTATTGTAGCTTGGTATTATTACACTGTATATTATTAACAGATTATTGTAGTTTGGTATTATTACACTGTGTATTATTAACATATTATTTTAGCTTGGTATTATTACACTGTGTATTATTAACATATTATTTTAGCTTGGTATTATTACACTGTGTATAATTAACATATTATTGTAGTTTGGTATTATTACACTGTATATTATTAACAGATTATTGTAGCTTGGTATTATTACACTGTGTATTATTAACAGGTTATTGTAGTTTGGTATTATTACACTGTGTATTATTAACATATTATTGTAGCTTGGTATTATTACACTGTGTATTATTAACATATTATTGTAGTTTGGTATTATTACACTGTATGTTATTAACATATTATTGTATTTTGGTATTATTACACTGTGTATT
>NW_013744690.1:0-3777 GCF_000517525.1 Limulus polyphemus
TTTTAGAGTAACAAGCCAACGAAACATTGGATAAAGTCTTTAGAGTGAAAACAAAAATTTTACAAAATCACAAATTTGTCAATTTTACTGACTCACTCTCCTGCCTTCACCTTATGCAAATCTAAGTGCATACGATTGAATTACGCTACCTTGATTAAAAGCGTTGTTCTTAATTTTACTTATAATCTTATAATTTAGTAGCCATATTCTATGATTACGAACACGCTCTGTGAGTTGCCAAGTAACAATCCACTGGACCTCATATCACGAGTGGGTGCACAATTGCTTATGAGCACGCGCCACGTGATCATCCTGCAGCTGTATCAGCTAGATAAAAACGTGGACTACGCAGATTCTCTAGATGTAGGTTCTAACTGTGATCTAACATTTGAAAGTAAAGTTTTCAGTTATACACGTCTGACTCAAAGGTTCTGTGTTAGACAAAGCAATTCTATTATAGGAGTCGGCGCTTGAGACGTGAGAAAGAACGCTACCACTGTCGAAGTCTGGTATGGCTTTGCTCGAGTGCTCTGGATTGAAAACAAGAATGATAAGTTGTATAATTTGGCTTTGAAGTGTTTTCAAACTAAGCGTGATCTATTGACTTTTAAGGTTGTACTTGAAATAGTGCGATTTTTAAAACATGTCTTTAAAGGAAACACAACGAGAGAAAAGGAGAAAACCTTATGGTGGTAACCTAGAAATGTCTTTGTTCCAGCGAAAAGAGCATTAGTGCAACAATAGAGATATAGCTAGAAACAGTGATGTTGAATATGTGAACCAAATGTTAACTATTAATTCAGCCGAAGAAAAGGCTGCCACACTGGCTAGATGGAAGAAAAACTATAGCAAAGACATTAGCAAAAGCCAGGAAATGACGGGAGATAGCTACGAGAAAAGCTACGAGAAAGAGAGGCCTAGAGTCAAGTCACTCTCGAGTCTTACTACCAAACATACTATGAGACAAATGTAAAATATTTCAAATAAAAAAGTAGGAAGTAGGAATGGGAGCACCAAAACGTAACAAAACAAGGTAGAAATGGACGGGATAACATTCAAACACTTGGTGATTTTTAATAAGGTGTAACCTAAATGTTGGTGTGGCTATTATTCCGCTCATTCCTAGTTCGTGTTATACTTTGAACCATGATCCAGTAATAGTCTTGAATTGAGTTTTACCAGTAGCTAATCCTTTCTCAATACTAAAAAAAAAAAAAAAACTTCAAAAATCAGCAGTTTGAGGCTATTCTTTTGGCCCACCCCTTACCAGTCAGATAGCTATAATGTGTCATGTGTTTGTCTAAAAACATGTAGGTTTTTTAATGTTGGCCGTCGTGCCATTTCCGCCATAGTAAAGGTAAGACATGGAGTAGGAGATGTCGCTAGTAGATGAATGCCGAGTCATATTTAAGTCACGCCCAAAAAAAGCGTTTTAATTTATTTCTTTAAGAATCTTGCATTATGAAAACACATGATTAAGTTCTGTTTTATTTAATTTTCAGATGTCTTATTAAATATTATATATCGACAGAGTTGCTGCAATGACAGATCATATTTTTGATTTTTTTTTCTAATTAGTTATACACTGACGTAAGGTACAGTTGCGACTGCGAACATCTGATTCAGTTTTAGACCATATATTTTCTGGCTATGGTAAGCAAGAGTCAACATATAACAGTTGTATGTTTATGTTGTGAATGACCATCTGCTTTGTACATTTGTCTGAGGAAACGTACTGCTGGCTTTGAAGCAGTTCCACACTTAACTCTTAAAGTTTCGACGTTTCTAGCCATTTCACAGCAGCTTACATGCTATGTTTGATCAGTTTCAGTTGCTCTTCATTGGTTCACCACACGAGCGACACTTCTAAATCCCTGTAGTTGAAAACTAAATATGGTTAATGTGGAAATGAGAGAATTTTTTACTAGATCATTCATTTCAAACTGACGATTGAGATAAGATCAGTGAAGACCACTAGGTATAGTACAGACTGAATAACTAGTCGTATGCATTTCAGTCACATGACTGACCTGAATACCAATGAAGTGATAAACTTGGTTCCTTATAACTTATCACAAGCATAACATTACAGATTCCGATTTATTTGTTTTTTATTAAGTCTTTATTTAATTAAATGAAATAATATGACGCAAAAATGTTATTGTTTCATTTTAGTAATTTTAATGAAATAATAACGTTATTATTTTTAAAACGTACTGAACTTTACTAATTTTGTAACAATAAAAGCTAAAAAATTGTAAATGAGTATCATAATAATCTAGAAAAATATTGAATATTGTAGATCTTCATAACTAGAGAGAATATTAATGGAATCTCTGTTACTTTTGATTCAGAAAAACAGTTTATGGGTAAGTGCAGTGCTATGTAGGTATTTTAATAAATGATTTTAATTATAGATTGCTGGAGCTAAATTTATCAAACATTGGAATCTAATCTCAAATGTTAACATCAGAGCTATGTGAGCTGTGCAAACCACTGCTATAGAAACCATGTTTTTAGCGTTATAAGCCCTCAGAACTATCGCTTAGCCACTACAGGTTAATTCGATGTATAATACACGAAATGATGAATTTCTTGTTTAGTTACGTAATTGGAGAAGAATATCATTGTGAACCGATCAACTTGAATTAACTTAGACTTGTGATTATAGGATAACCAAACAAACGTTAAGGAAGATAAACAATAACTAGTTCGTCAATAATTCATAATACACTTTATGTTTACTCACAGTAAGATATGTTTTTAATCATTTGCAGGTTTACACGAATGTGTTTTGCCCGAAGAAATCGTTAAACAGATACCATTGGAAAATTTCGACAAATTCTTGGATGACTATAGGAAAGCTTTTCAAAAATATGAAGTAACTTACAATACTGACGGAACTGTCACCGTTCAGTATACCTTTCTCGAGATGTTTCTTCAGTCTAAAAAATTAAAGTTCAATGTTGTTAGCACGTGTTACACAATAAGTTCCAAAATATTATTACTTATCAGATTAAAGCAAGACTAAAAATAAATATTCTAGGAAAAATAGACTTATAAATTAACTTGTAACTTTAATAAAATTTCTACACATGAAGTTACAGCAATGGGGACAAATCCACATTCTTCTGCCATCTTCTTGTATGCACTGCAATAATCTTTCGACCCTACTATCTACCCACAGGGGATAGAAAAATATATTCCGGTTACCCATATATAACTTTAACATTTTTATGCTTATTTTGCATGACATTAAAACTTTTGAATTTATCGAGGTAAACATTTTGTCAAGTTTCCTAAAAGAAACTTACCAATATCACCAGTATTAAAGCTAGTCTGCTCACAGACAACACAGAACTTCCTTAGATTAACAAAATATAATACATTAATTCAACTTTTAGTAATACTGCTAAGTCTATCTGCCGACATCTCTAATTGTACACTTCTCAGTAGGGAAAAGGCAATCATTAAGCTGCACCCTACCTCCAACATTCATGCTAGGGTACAGATTATTACTATTGTAACGTACTCACTGTTTAAAGTGTGCGGAATATTTTGTAGTATTGTACGGATTCATACCCGGCTAAACAACAAGCGGATATTTTGAAGCAAGTTTCGAGTTGCTATTGTAAGTGTTCCAGTTTTATATATAACTAGCTAATTTACCCGGCGTTGCACGGTGAAAATTTAGATTTCAAATGTAAAAAACTGGTTATTATGAAGTTATTTTAAAATTTGAAAGTTCAACCGTTTGGTTTCATATAGCGAACAAAA
>NW_013744691.1:0-1987 GCF_000517525.1 Limulus polyphemus
CTTCGTAGTCTTTGTGTTACACAAAATACAGAACTTCAACGACCCCTAGGCCCGACATGACCAGGTGGTTAAGGCGCTCGACTCGCAATCTGAGGGTCGCGGGTTCGAATCCCCGTCCCATCAAATATGCTCGCTCCTTCAGCCGTGGGGGCGTTATAATATACCATCAATTCGTTGGTAAAAGAGTAGCTCAAGAGTTGGCGAAGGGTGGTGTTGACTAGCTGCCTTCCCTCTAGTCTTACACTGCTAAATTAGGGACGGCTAGCGCATATAGCCCTCGTGTAGCTTTGCGCGTAGTTGAAAGACAAACAAACAAACAAATCAACGGCCCCTAGTGGCACAGCAGTGAGTCTAAAGGTTTATAACGCTAAAAACCGGGTTACGATACTCGTGCTGGGTACAACATATATATAGCCCATTGTGTAGCTTTGGCAACAAACAAACAAATATAATTTAATCGCATTGTTCAGTATCGTTTACAGGAAATATTTTTTAACGAATGAAATTTGCCCCGTGTCACAATTAAAGATTAGCCTCAACAAGGAATCGCCTGTGAAAAGAAAAAAGCCACTTCTTTATATTACATTCAAAATTTATTTATCCCACCCGACTCTTCTTTGTAGCCAGAATTTCCGTACTTTTAATTCAGGGAATACTAACATATATATTCTTTTTATTTGTATTAGACGTATTTTTAATATTTCATTTCAAAGAATATTTACTATTTTCAAATACTTTTTTTCTTATTTTACAACTCCGTCAGCATGTCTCATTTTATTTATCACTTACACCGATGCCTTATTTTCGACTATTTTCGCATCCACCTCAGGTTTTCGTGATTCTCTGTATGACAGATTAGCTGACAAAGCTATTTAACCAGCCTTCTTGGAGGTCGTTCTCTGACGTCAGGATTTGAGGTGACAAATTATTTATTTTTTGGGCGTCTTTTATTAGTAACGTCTTTTATTTTTTATTCAGATTCCCAGTCTTCATTGATCAATTAAGTCTCAGATTTTCGACCAGATTATTGTAACTCCTAACAGTTGAACTCAAAATACATGATATTCATAGCTTTAGTACTTTAGTTTTGCTAAGTGATCGTAAATATCGTACAATGATATTTAACACTTAAGCCTAATAACATCCATCGTTGATAATAAAGCTGTTAACGTTCCGCGACTATACGTCTACAACAACGTTACCTGGGGAAACTATTCGACACTTAGACTAAATACCTTATGCCTAATACAATTCATTATTGATATGAAAGTTGCTAACGTCCTGTAAATTTGTTGTTCCATCTTTTTCTCAACAAAACTTGATGTGAGAGTAACCTTTAAAGTAATCTTAATTCTTTAGGACTAAATCTATGGTTAAATGTGAGAATAACCTTTAAAGTAGTCTTAATTCTTTAGGACTAAATCTATGGTTAAATGTGAGAGTAACCTTTAAAGTAGTCTTAATTCTTTAGGACTAAATCTATGGTTAAATGTGAGAATAACCTTTAAAGTAGTCTTAATTCTTTAGGACTAAATCTATGGTTAAATGTGAGAGTAACCCTTAAAGTAGTCTTAATTCTTCAGGACTAAATCTACGGTCAAATGTGACAGTTTTCTTTCGTGACTTCGAAAATAAATATTTTAGTACATAATTACTTAAAACGAAACATTTTCAACAGATCAGAGGTGATTCTTTTAACCCTAACCTATATAAAATATGCGATACAAATTTTTCTTTAAATTAGCCTGAATCTATACCCAAAACAACTACTTGATGTTTTCAAACAATTATTTTACAAGTTTTTCTTTTACAATACATACTTACTGATAAATCACTGAAACAGGCTATTATATAAATACTCTTATAGTGTCGCATTTAATTGTGAAAAATAAATAAAACACACTCATAAATAAAAACAAAATAAGACATTAACCTTCTGACACGCAATTAAAAATCAAATAAATATTATTAGGAGCACTGGTACAAG
>NW_013744692.1:0-928 GCF_000517525.1 Limulus polyphemus
GTGGTACTTGTAATACTTGAGGAAGTCAGTAGACATTTGTTGGTGGTACTTGTAATACATAAGGAAGTTGGTAGACATTTCATGGTGGTACCTTTAATAAATGAGGAAGTTAGTAAAAATTTGGTGGTGGTACCTGTATTACATGAGGAACTTAATACACATTTCATAAGTACCTATGATACAGCAAAAAATGACTTTACATTTAATGGTGGTATTTGTAATCCATGATGACGTTTGTAGATATTTGATGGTTGTTTTGTATTACATGAGGAACTTAATACACATTTTATAAGTACCTATGATACATCAAAAATGAATTTACACTTGATGGCGTTATTTGTAATCCATGAGAAATTTAGTAGACATTTGGTTGTGGTACTTGTAATACATGAGGGAGTTAGAAGACATTTTATGGTGGTACCACTAATAAACGAGAAAGTTAGTAGACATTTGATAATGGTAGCTGTAAGACATGAGGGAGTTAGAAGACATTTTATGGTGGTACCACCTATAAATTAGAAAGTTAGTAGACATTTGATAATGGTAGCTGTAAGACATGATGAAGTTAGTTTTCATTTGATGGTGGTACCTGTAATACATGGGGAAGTTAGTAGACATTAGAAGGTGGTACCTGTAAGACATAAATAAGTTAGTATGCATTTTATTGTGGTACCTATATTACATGAGGAAGTTAATACACATTTCATAAATACCTATATTATTTTAAAAATGAGTTTAAACTTGATGGTGGTATTCCCAATGTATGCGAAAGTTAGTAGACATTTGATGGTGGTACCTGTAATACATGAGGACGTTAGTAGATATTTGATGGTGGTACCTGTAATACATGAGGAAGTTAATAGACATTATATGGTGGTACCAGTAATACATGGGGAATTTAGTAAACATTTGAAGGTGGTACCTGTAT
>NW_013744693.1:0-1061 GCF_000517525.1 Limulus polyphemus
GTATGCATTTGATGGTGGTACGTATATTACATGAGGAAGTTAATACACATTTCATAAGTACCTATATTATAAAAAATAGTTTAAACTTAATGGTGGAATTCCTAATATATGAGAAAAATAGTAGACATTTGATGGTGGTACTTGTAATACATAAGGAAGTTAGTAGACATTTGATGGTGGTATCTTTAATAAATGAGAAAGTTAGTAAACATTTGATGGTGGTACCTGTATTACATGTGGACGATAATACACATTTCATAAGATCCTTTGATACATAAAAATGACTTTACACTTAATGGTGGTAAGTGTAATCCATGAGGAAGTTTATAGACATTTGATGGTGGTAGCTGAATTACATGAGGAACTTAATACACATTTCATAAGTACCTATGATACAGCAAAAATGAATTAACACTTAATGGTGTAATTTGTAATCCATAAGAACTTTAGTGGACATTTGGTGGTGGTACTAGTAATACATGAGGAAGTTAGTAGACATTTTATGGTGGTACCTGTAAGACATGAAGAAGTTAGTATGCATTTAATGGTGGTACCTATATTACAAGAGGTAGTTAAAACACATTTCATAAGTACCTATATTGAATAAAAAATGAGTTTAAACTTGATGGTGGTATTCTTAATATATGCGAAAGTTAGTTGACATTTGATGGTGGTACCTGTAATACATGAGGAAGTTAGTAGACCTTTGATGGTGGTACCTGTAATACATGGGGATGTTAGTAGACATTTTATTGTGGTACCAGTAATACATGGTTAAGTTAGTAGACATTTGAAGGTGGTACCTTTAATAAATGAGGAAGTTAGTAAAAATTTGGTGGTGGTACTTGTATTACATGAGGAACTTAATACACATTTCATACGTACATTTGATACATAAAAAAATGACTTTACACTTAATGGTATTATTTGTATTCCATGAGGAAGTTTGTAGACATTTGATGGTGGTACCTGTATTACATGAGGAACTTAATATACATTTTATAAGTACCTATAATACAGCCAAAATGAGTTTATACTTGATGGTGTTATTTGTAATCCAT
>NW_013744694.1:0-1985 GCF_000517525.1 Limulus polyphemus
ATTCACTTCTACTCAAATGAATACTTCACTGTAAATCAATGAATTAATTACTTAACCGTATCTATATTAATGTACCTATTTAGATCTTAGTATAATTTGCTGGATCTTAACCTCATGCGCCCTCTAGCTACATCTGAGTTAAAACACTGATGTATTGTTTAAAATAATATATGTAAGTGTGAATGAAATTACCTTTTAAACTCGCGTTTCTTTCTTTGTTGTCATCATTAAAATGTTTTGCCAGGTTCTTTTTGTTGATGTTAATTTGGCAAAACTGGCGATTCATGTGAAAATCTTGCCTTTCTGTCTGTGGTTGTAGTTTAGATGGGCATATATCAAAATTGACGTGTCCTCCATCTATTGGTGCTATAATATAAAATGATTACGTTTTCTAAAAAAAAATGCAGATATTGAACCAAATAAACCACAAAATGCATTTGAAGAAGTTTATTTAATTGTTCAACCATCTATAGGCCTAAAGGCTCTTTTCTTCTAAAATATTTTCAAACTGTCCACCCATTTTTCTTGCACATCAGTGAACAGCGTTTGATATAAGAAGACTCCAAGAGAGGCAAGTCATTTTAAGATCCTGATTCTAACAGTTAAATCCGCAAATGAAGACATGGATGTTCTCGATGTAGCAAAAAAGAAAAATGCTCATTCAGACTTTTCATTGCTAAGTTGCAAATGAGAATGGCTGACAGAAAACTTCTAATTGTCAGAAATTAGCCTTAGAGAGATTTCAAAAGTCTTCAGTTAGTCAAAGGGGGAAAGCTCCCTCTCAGATTATATCCATTGTGTGACTCTCGATAACCATTTCGTTGTACCTCCCTACCCCACTCGCTCACTTTGAAAATCCTGGATCTGCGCCTGTAGGTACCGAAATTTCAAAATAAATTTATGTATGAAGAAATTTATTGCAACAAATGAAAATTTGACTAACTTATCATCTTGATTTGTATTATGAGAGATATAATATTCTGGAAGACAAGAAATGTTCACAAAGCTAGATTATGTGGTCTGAAAAAACAATTGATATCTCAGCCTTAAGGGCATTGAAGAACTTAAGTAACTTGACTTTAAATGCTGTTGTAAATCCTTTTCTTTTGTGTTTGTGCAAAACTAAACACATTTATTACTAAACATTAAGCTATACAATACTGTAGAAATTGAAAACAGATATTTAAAAATATTATTCATAATTTATTGTAAAAATGTGTTTTTTAGCTGACTATTTGCCCAAGTGGAAATTCAATCACGATTTTTACAAAACCCTGAAGGCCCTCGGGACATTTTAATTATGGGTATGTATATAAAAAAAATCTTCCTGTCAAGCATTCAGTGCTCTATCAAAATGTGTGTTATATATACTACCTGTAATGCAGCATTTGTTACAGTCGACTTTTAGGTAATGACGCGGAGTATCAGTGTTAATAATCAGTCGATTCTGTGTGTTAAAACGTACTTGGTCGTCGACTGTGTGCGCCTAATTTTAGTTGTTTATTTTGTTCTTCTCAAAAGGTGAAAGAAAGACGCCAATCAGAAGAACTTCGAGCTTGCAACCAGGGCGTCATTTCGGGGTGGCTACAGTGGCGCCAACCCCCAAACTGTGGGGCCAAATAGCAGTTCTTGTTGTACACATCTTGTCAGGTCAGATTAACACATATACGCAAATTATGCTATAACATATGGTCTCCAGCTGAATTGGGAGTCCACGAGAGGTCAGCCTTATTGCCCCTCCTCAAGCGCCTTCACTGGCTCAGCGGTAAGTCTGTGGACTTATAACGCTAAAAATTGGGTTTTGATACCTATGTGGCAACAGCATAGAAAACCCATTATGTTGCTCCGTGCAGAAATACAAACAAAAATTCTCCCCCAAGCCTTTTGCGAAATGACGTTCCTGTCAAACTAAAACGTGCGCGTAATTATGCTGTTCTCTTGATACAAATAACAGAGAAAGACGACGTAGTAACGTTTTACTTAAC
>NW_013744695.1:0-1066 GCF_000517525.1 Limulus polyphemus
TAGTCTATGTCGCAGTTAACTAGTCTATGTCGAAGTTAACTAGTCTATGTCGAAGTTATCTGGTCTATGTCGAAGTTATCTGGTCTATGTCGAAGTTAGCTAGTCTATGTCGAAGTTAGCTAGTCTATGTCGAAGTTAACTAGTCTATGTCGAAGTTATCTGGTCTATGTCGAAGTTAGCTAGTCTATGTCGAAGTTAACTAGTCTATGTCGAAGTTAACTAGTCTATGTCGAAGTTAACTAGTCTATGTCGAAGTTATCTGGTCTATGTCGAAGTTAACTAGTCTATGTCGAAGTTAACTAGTCTATGTCGAAGTTATCTGGTCTATGTCGAAGTTAACTAGTCTATGTCGAAGTTAGCTAGTCTATGTCGAAGTTATCTGGTCTATTTCGAAGTTAACTAACCTATGTCGAATTTAGCTAGTCTATGTCGAAGTTATCTGGTCTATGTCGAAGTTATCTGATCTATGTCGAAGTTAACTAGTCTATGTCGAAGTTATCTGGTCTATTTCGAAGTTAGCTAGTCTATGTCGAATCCGTACGATACCACAAAATGCCCTCCGCACTTTACGTTGTATATGCATTATAAGAGTAACAGTCAATTACTTAGCGTGGCTGGTACCATACTGCTGATTGGCTACTTTTCCTATTATTCAGTTGATCTCAATTAGAAACGGCGGCGTATAACCTTAGTAACTTTAAGAAAGTAGTTTAAATAACATATTAGTTCAGATGTTATATGGTGTTAATAGAATTCTGTAATCTAATTACCACACGCACTTATGTAATAGTCGACCAATGAGTTTTCACTAAAATATCATAATTTTTCATTTCTCTCTCGCCCCAGGCCAGGTCATACTTTATACCTCTCACCCCAGGCCAGGTCATACTTTATACCTCTCACCCCAGGTCAGGTCACACTCTATACTTCCTCACCCTAGGCCAGGTCACACTCTATACTTCTCACCCTAGGCCAGGTCACACTCTATACTTCTCACCCCAGGTTAGATCACACTTTATACCTCTCACCCCAGGCCAGGTCATACTTTATACCTCTCACCCTAGGT
>NW_013744696.1:0-5631 GCF_000517525.1 Limulus polyphemus
GTCACACATATAACGCCATGCCTGCTCTGGTCCCGGGAACTCCCTCCTTGACAGGCTTTTATATAGCAGAAAAAGTGTTGAAATTTAGGAGCTGTTTATGCCTATGTTAGCGATTAAATTCAACTAAAATGGGAACAGGCAATCAAAAGAGGAAGTATTATAGGAGAAAAAGTGGAATTGGACTCGTGTAATTCTTGAAACTGGGAGGAGTCGAGCGTGACCGACCAACACTTGACTTTTATATATATTGATAATTTAGTAATAACTCACTATACCGTATCAAATAAACATATAGTTGAGCAAGTCTATCAAGATATATAATCCACTAGAAGCATAAACGTTTATAATTTAAGTTCAGTTTAATATACTATGTAGAAAGTTAATGAAAATCACACAAGAAACAATTTAGTAAATCTTAATGTTTGAGCAAGATTTTTTAAAATAGTTCTATATTTCGAGCAAATGTGGAAAAGCACAGGGCTTGGTTGGTCTACCTGCCGAAATTTTCAAACGTGAAGAACTAGTATTAAAACTAGAATTGTTGTACCTTTTTGAACAATGTTGGAAAGCTGGAGAACTACCTCAGGAGTTCAAGGATGCCCTCATTGTAACAATCGACAAACGTAAATTTGGGCTCCGATCATACAAGCGCTGGAACCACCGTCGACAATCCAAGAGTTGATGGTTTATTTCCCCCTTCTCTACGTTATCTTCGATTATCGAAGGACTGCCGACGATATGGATAACTTAAGCTGACGACACTCGCTTCAGTGAAGTGCATTGTTTCTCACATACATTGACAATGCACTAGCAAAGCTCAGAATGAGGACAATTTTTCTTGTGGACGGTGGATTAAGTATATTTATAGTTTTATGTACGAAACGTGGAATACCATATACTGTGGTAAAAACTGAGTTCACTAAAATTTCTTTTGTAGAATTTACAATTTTCAAGTTCTTAGTAATAGTATATCAGGTCGTGAAAAACACAAAAGTTAATATACAAAATATTATCTTTTTTATATAAAGATAAGCAGCTTAGTTTTCCAAGTTCTTTTTTTGTTGTTGTTGGAAGCAGGTGAACTCTATCTTTGTCATCTGTTAGAATAGTGTTCAACAAACCATCTTCCATTAGTTAAATATCATTCTTATTGCTAAAAGTTTCGCAACTGGATTTTCTTAGACTCTTCCAACTGGTGCGTATGGTTTTTAAGTGTTGACTATGGACATTTCTTTTAGCTATATAAAAATATGGTAAACAAAGTGAACTACTAATTATGATAATTTATGACATTTTGTTTATAACTTTCATATTTATCTGAGTGCTCTATTGAACGAAGCTTTAAAAAAGCTCCCCAGTGGCACAGCAGGATGTCTGTGGACTTACAACGCTAGAAACCGGGTTTCGATACCCGTGGTGGAAAGAGCACATTGTGTAGCTTTATGTTTAACTGCAAACAAACCATTTAAAACAAATATATAAATAAAATATAATATACAATTTAATACATTATAAATATAATATAAAAGGCAGTATACTAGTGGTGTCGGAACTGCATTCCCTTACCTTTTTTTTTTTTGGCCGGAACACCATTACCTCACTATTTCTAACGAATCCGACCTTACAAATCTGAAACTTCTTGAAGTTTTCCACACCTCTATAAGAAATAATCATTAACCCTTTCATCCAGATTGTAGGCAAGTTTTCAAAGTATAATGCAAAATAAAATGTGTAGTTCTGCTTAGTATTGATCACAAAGTTCCAAACAACTTATGGTCAAAGTTTATGCATCTCACCTTTTCACACTTATTTTCTGTGGCTATTATATTGTTAGCAACTGACTTAGAAACTCGACGAAATAAAATGAATGATACTGTCGGGACTTTTCACTATGGACCACAAAATCCCAAAGTAAATCTCTTGATAATTTCTACTTCCAACCTTTTCACACCTATTTCCTATGTTTATATTAATGTTAGCATCTGAAGAAGAAACCTTTCGAAAACAAAGCAATGAATTGCCATTCTAGGCATTAGACTTTTCCCGGCTTCGAAAACACAGTTGGGTAGAGTTTATCGGCTCGTTTGTAGTACAGTAATTTCAACAAGCATTGTCTAAAACACTATATATAAGTGAGAAAAAATATTTACGATATGGCTATACACAAAGTCTGATCCAATCCAATAAACGTGTTAGGTATTTGAATGTTAGTTTCCTCCCGGGATTTAGCGGTATAGGTGTAAAAGTGTATAAGAACTTACAAACATCCTGTTTCCTATTTAACCGTACTTACACAGTAACCAATAAATGCTTAGTTTCCAATAATATAAATACGGCCCGTTTTAGTTTATCTAATATTTCTAACTTATCCTTCATGTTAAGCACTTTAGAAACCTTACAGAAAAGGAATATTACTATAGTTTATAATGACAAGTTAATTCGTCGTAGCATACGGTTTTTAGAAGCTATGAAGGAACATAATGGTAAAAAGGCCTTAGAAGTAGAGTATGGAGGAAATGAAGTTTCATTAGTAACACTGACAGAGAACAACAAGATTGTTTCATTCAATCATGGTCAATTTTAAACCAGTATCATAAACAACATGAAACAACGGTTATTCGCACCAATTTCTCATGAATCAACTGGATCACAACTAGGCACTTCTAATTCCATTACAAACATAATTTTTGAACTCCGTAATTGAGTGGCCAGCAGAGATAAATTCAGGCTTTGGAGAAAAGGAGATAGAGACCCTCTGTGAACGTTTCAGACTGCCACTTTAAAAAACAACCACAGCATACAGTCTTTCTAGACAACTGTGGGCGCCATATTCCAATAAATATGTGTTTTTATATATTGGTGATGAAATAGATACTAGTCATAGTTACACTTTCAAAACGCGTTCCCCCACTTCTTTATTTAGCACTACACCACTGCAGTATACTATATTGAAAACAACAACAACATTAACCTAGCACTGTCGAATACACCTATTATTCCTCCAAAACAGTCCCAAATAACTCAGTGTTAAGTTTGAAGTCTTATAGCGCTGAAAACTGGATTTCCATACCCGTAATGTACACAATGCAGATAGTCCATTAGATAGCTCGTCACTTAACAACAGTACAAACAAACAAAAACATTAGGAACGTTATTAGAAGCATGGCTGGACCTTGTGGCTAGGGCACTTGACACTGATCTGCGGGTAGCGGGTTCAAATCCTGTCACCGAACACATTCACCCTCTAAGTCATAGGGACGTTATAATGTGACGGTAATTCTCACTTTTCTTTGTTAAAAGTGGACGATAGGTGGCGTTGACTAGCTACCTTATCAATAATCTGTCACTTATAAGTTAGAGAAAGCTTTTCTCATACTTATGTTACAATGGTCATTATGGCGACTTTTAGTTTGAACTTTAAGGTGACAAAGATTTCATAACTTACGACTTTTCTTGATGTTCTTATCGTAGACTAGGTTTATTCAAATAACATATTTTAGAAGTATTACTGCCTTAGAACATCATGTGATAATAAGATAGCATTGTTAAACATTTACTGATGTAAAGACCGAATGATAAGATGGTTACTTCTGGCCTATTTAATTTTGAAAAATAAGTTAGTTTCACTGTAATTAAAAAAGACACTTTGATCTGAGATTCACATGATGTCTCAGGTGATTCCTGATGTACCGAGACAAGTATATTTGCAGCCAGTCGAACAGATATGAGGAAAGGCAAAAATATAGCATTGTTCAAAAAAGGTATATTAGTCGGTATATATCTATCGAGTGTCAGTGTTCAAGACAGTTTCGTGAGTAGGCTGCTCTAAGACATCGGTCATTCAAGGATAAAATGTTTACTGTGAGGGGGAATTGTGGCCACAAACACGTTATAACAGAAAGAGGTGAAATGCGGTTAGACGGGTGTGATAAAGTCCAACCGTCATCAAAAAATACGCCATCTGACAGACATTCTTTGTCGGGAAACCCATGCCCATTTCCACACACACCTAGCAACGAACGTTATAACAAATGAATCATGGCTGTAGCAAACCACTGTATAAACTTCTGGACTCGATTACCAACAAAAAAGACGCCTTGAGTGATTTCAAGAGATGTACAACTAGGAAGGATTGTTGAAAGGTGATGCAAATCAATGAATCATGCTTTACCATTTGTTTCACAGTTGGGAGAAAGGAGATTTCAAAAAAGAAAATAGAATAACTCATGCCCCTTGTGTGGTCCCAAATGTTCAGGATCTTGTGGTACAGTCATGGTTTGGGGAATATTTTCCAAGAATATTCTAGGACCCTTGGTTCCTTAAGAAGACAGAATGTATCTTACATGATTCTTCAGCATCATTTCTGATCAAGTTCATCCAACAATGCTTCATGTGTACCCTGATAGTGACAACTACTTCCATGATCACAATGCTTCCATCCACAATCCCCAAATTATGACGTCTCTCATGGCCATCAAAAATCTCCGAATCTCAACCAAATTGAGCATTTTGTGGCTTGAACTTGAAAGACAAGTTTGCTATTATTGTCCTCTGCTTACCACGTTCTACAAATTGTGTACAATATTAATGACGTAATGGAGAAAACCCTAGCAACATCTTCGGGTACGATGTGGATTGCATGCCACGGCATATCATAGCTGTTATTCACACAAAAGGTGGTCCAACCAGTTATTTTATATAGTTCCTAATAAAGTGGCCAGAACCTGTAAATAGGATTTGCGCTAGTACTGAGAAGTTGTAAATTCCTCTCTTCTTGTTCATTGCTCTGAATCTGTAAAAATAGATGTAAAAAGCCAAGACATTTCCTAATTTTTTGTATCACGACAGAGAAAATATTTTCAACAAGAATAGTGAAAAGCTGCAATAAAGGTATTTCTCTCTCCCTTGTTCAGAATAAACATTTCTCTTGTATTAGTTCTAAATACTTACAAAACGAAATATGCATTCTTGTTTTTCATTTAATGATATAGATATTATGAACTTATTCAACATGAAAATTTCAAAAAGGTATTGTTCTTTTTTATGTGAAGTATGTGGGTTCAATTAGCTAAAGTCATGAACATCTGTATAGAGTGAAAACTTTCGTTCAGAGTATAGAAACCCTTAATAAGTAAACATTTACTTTTTCACATTAGAAGATTTGTGTTTTGTAAGCTATACTAATAAGTTTATACTTTGAGAGGGTAAACACTGTGTGTTCTGTTGTGCTTAAAAGTAGTAACTAATTTGGCCAAACTAAAAAATTGACTTAGAAAATATATAAATTATGCTTTCTCATATAAAATAAAACTCTTAAAATAACTGAAAAAGAAACAACAACAACATATTTTTGTTCTAGGTCTTCGTGTTTTCCTTCTGCATATAAACTAAGAAATGTTTTCGGTCTTGTAAGAGCTTAAAAATGTACTTTTTTTACATATTTATTATTGGTATGAATTCTATATATTTTATAAACCATAAGTTTAGAAAAGCTTCAGTCTTTAACATATTTTTACTGTTATAGCTTTCTGAAAATAAATATTCATTAGTGCAAATTAGCTATGATTCTGTCCAACAATGAGCGCTGGATTATCCAATCTTAGCATTAAACATCGATATTCCTGTTATTAA